>NW_026453832.1:0-37271 GCF_943734755.1 Anopheles moucheti | reverse complement strand
TTGCTATGAAGTTCCACCAGGAATGAGTTTTCATGCAAAAACTGTCTATTTCAACTAAATTGATCCATCCAAAACGAACTTTGTACTTTGCTATGAAGTTCCACCAGGAATGAGTTTTCATGCAAAAACTGTCTATTTCAACTAAATTGATCCATCCAAAACGAACTTTGTACTTTGCTATGAAGTTCCACCAGGAATGAGTTTTCATGCAAAAACTGTCTATTTCAACTTAATTCGTCCATCCGATACGAACTTTGTACTTTGCTATGAAGTTCCACCAGGAATGAGTTTTCATGCAAAAACTGTCTATTTCAACTAACTTTGTCTATCCAAAACGAACTTTGTACTTTGCTATGAAGTTCCACCAGGAATGAGTTTACATGCAAAAACTGTCTATTTCAACTAGATTGATCCATCCGATACGAACTTTGTACTTTGCTATGAAGTTCCACCAGGAATGAGTTTTCATGCAAAAACTGTCTATTTCAACTTAATTCGTCCATCCAAAACGAACTTTGTACTTTGCTATGAAGTTCCACCAGGAATGAGTTTTCATGCAAAAACTGTCTATTTCAACTAAATTGATCCATCCAAAACGAACTTTGTACTTTGCTATGAAGTTCCACCAGGAATGAGTTTTTCATGCAAAAACTGTCTATTTCAACTAAATTGATCCATCCGATACGAACTTTGTACTTTGCTATGAAGTTCCACCAGGAATGAGTTTTCATGCAAAAACTGTCTATTTCAACTAAATTGATCCATCCAAAACGAACTTTGTACTTTGCTATGAAGTTCTACCAGGAATGAGTTTTCATGCAAAAACTGTCTATTTCAACTAAATTGATCCATCCAAAACGAACTTTGTACTTTGCTATGAAGTTCCACCAGGAATGAGTTTTCATGCAAAAACTGTCTATTTCAACTAAATTGATCCATCCGATACGAACTTTGTACTTTGCTATGAAGTTCCACCAGGAATGAGTTTTCATGCAAAAAACTGTCTATTTCAACTAAATTGATCCATCCAAAACGAACTTTGTACTTTGCTATGAAGTTCCACCAGGAATGAGTTTTCATGCAAAAACTGTCTATTTCAACTTAATTCGTCCATCCGATACGAACTTTGTACTTTGCTATGAAGTTCCACCAGGAATGAGTTTTCATGCAAAAACTGTCTATTTCAACTAAATTGATCCATCCAAAACGAACTTTGTACTATGCTATGAAGTTCCACCAGGAATGAGTTTCATGCAAAAACTGTCTATTTCAACTAAATTGATCCATCCAAAACGAACTTTGTACTTTGCTATGAAGTTCTACCAGGAATGAGTTTTCATGCAAGAACTGTCTATTTCAACTAACTTTGTCCATCCAAAACGAACTTTGTACTTTGCTATGAAGTTCCACCAGGAATGAGTTTTTATGCAAAAACTGTCTATTTCAACTTAATTCGTCCATCTGATTCGAACTTTGTACTTTGCTATGAAGTTCCACCAGGAATGAGTTTACATGCAAAAACTGTCTATTTCAACTAAATTGATCCATCCAAAACGAACTTTGTACTTTGCTATGAAGTTCCACCAGGAATGAGTTTTCATGCAAAAACTGTCTATTTCAACTAAATTGATCCATCCAAAACGAACTTTGTACTTTGCTATGAAGTTCTACCAGGAATGAGTTTTCATGCAAGAACTGTCTATTTCAACTAAATTGATCCATCCAAAACGAACTTTGTACTTTGCTATGAAGTTCCACCAGGAATGAGTTTTCATGCAAAAACTGTCTATTTCAACTAAATTGATCCATCCAAAACGAACTTTGTACTTTGCTATGAAGTTCTACCAGGAATGAGTTTTCATGCAAAAACTGTCTATTTCAACTAAATTGATCCATCCAAAACGAACTTTGTACTTTGCTATGAAGTTCCATTAGGAATGAGTTTTCATGCAAAAACTGTCTATTTCAACTAAATTGATCCATCCAAAAACGAACTTTGTACTTTGCTATGAAGTTCCACCAGGAATGAGTTTTCATGCAAAAAACTGTCTATTTCAACTAAATTGATCCATCCAAAACGAACTTTGTACTTTGCTATGAAGTTCCACCAGGAATGAGTTTTCATGCAAAAACTGTCTATTTCAACTTAATTCGTCCATCCGATACGAACTTTGTACTTTGCTATGAAGTTCCACCAGGAATGAGTTTTCATGCAAAAACTGTCTATTTCAACTAACTTTGTCTATCCAAAACGAACTTTGTACTTTGCTATGAAGTTCCACCAGGAATGAGTTTACATGCAAAAACTGTCTATTTCAACTAGATTGATCCATCCGATACGAACTTTGTACTTTGCTATGAAGTTCCACCAGGAATGAGTTTTCATGCAAAAACTGTCTATTTCAACTTAATTCGTCCATCCAAAACGAACTTTGTACTTTGCTATGAAGTTCCACCAGGAATGAGTTTTCATGCAAAAACTGTCTATTTCAACTAAATTGATCCATCCAAAACGAACTTTGTACTTTGCTATGAAGTTCCACCAGGAATGAGTTTTCATGCAAGAACTGTCTATTTCAACTAAATTGATCCATCCGATACGAACTTTGTACTTTGCTATGAAGTTCCACCAGGAATGAGTTTTCATGCAAAACTGTCTATTTCAACTAAATTGATCCATCCAAAACGAACTTTGTACTTTGCTATGAAGTTCTACCAGGAATGAGTTTTCATGCAAAAACTGTCTATTTCAACTAAATTGATCCATCCAAAACGAACTTTGTACTTTGCTATAAAGTTCCACCAGGAATGAGTTTTCATGCAAAAACTGTCTATTTCAACTAACTTTGTCCATCCAAAACGAACTTTGTACTTTGCTATGAAGTTCCACCAGGAATGAGTTTTCATGCAAAAACTGTCTATTTCAACTTAATTCGTCCATCCGATACGAACTTTGTACTTTGCTATGAAGTTCCACCAGGAATGAGTTTTCATGCAAAAACTGTCTATTTCAACTAAATTGATCCATCCAAAACGAACTTTGTACTTTGCTATGAAGTTCCACCAGGAATGAGTTTTCATGCAAAAACTGTCTATTTCAACTAAATTGATCCATCCAAAACGAACTTTGTACTTTGCTATGAAGTTCCACCAGGAATGAGTTTTCATGCAAGAACTGTCTATTTCAACTAAATTGATCCATCCGATACGAACTTTGTACTTTGCTATGAAGTTCCACCAGGAATGAGTTTTCATGCAAAAACTGTCTATTTCAACTAAATTGATCCATCCAAAACGAACTTTGTACTTTGCTATGAAGTTCCACCAGGAATGAGTTTTTCATGCAAAAACTGTCTATTTCAACTAAAATTGATCCATCCAAAACGAACTTTGTACTTTGCTATGAAGTTCCACCAGGAATGAGTTTTCATGCAAAAACTGTCTATTTCAACTAAATTGATCCATCCAAAACGAACTTTGTACTTTGCTATGAAGTTCCACCAGGAATGAGTTTTCATGCAAAAACTGTCTATTTCAACTTAATTCGTCCATCCGATACGAACTTTGTACTTTGCTATGAAGTTCCACCAGGAATGAGTTTTCATGCAAAAAACTGTCTATTTCAACTAAATTGATCCATCCAAAACGAACTTTTGTACTATGCTATGAAGTTCCACCAGGAATGAGTTTTCATGCAAAAACTGTCTATTTCAACTAAATTGATCCATCCAAAACGAACTTTGTACTTTGCTATGAAGTTCTACCAGGAATGAGTTTTCATGCAAGAACTGTCTATTTCAACTAACTTTGTCCATCCAAAACGAACTTTGTACTTTGCTATGAAGTTCCACCAGGAATGAGTTTTTTATGCAAAAACTGTCTATTTCAACTTAATTCGTCCATCTGATTCGAACTTTGTACTTTGCTATGAAGTTCCACCAGGAATGAGTTTTTATGCAAAAACTGTCTATTTCAACTAAATTGATCCATCCAAAACGAACTTTGTACTTTGCTATGAAGTTCTACCAGGAATGAGTTTTCATGCAAGAACTGTCTATTTCAACTAACTTTGTCCATCCAAAACGAACTTTGTACTTTGCTATGAAGTTCCACCAGGAATGAGTTTTTATGCAAAAACTGTCTATTTCAACTAACTTTGTCCATCCGATTCGAACTTTGTACTTTGCTATGAAGTTCCACCAGGAATGAGTTTTTCATGCAAAAACTGTCTATTTCAACTAAATTGATCCATCCAAAACGAACTTTGTACTTTGCTATGAAGTTCCACCAGGAATGAGTTTTCATGCAAAAACTGTCTATTTCAACTAAATTGATCCATCCAAAACGAACTTTGTACTTTGCTATGAAGTTCTACCAGGAATGAGTTTTCATGCAAAAACTGTCTATTTCAACTAAATTGATCCATCCAAAACGAACTTTGTACTTTGCTATGAAGTTCCACCAGGAATGAGTTTTCATGCAAAAACTGTCTATTTCAACTTAATTCGTCCATCCAAAACGAACTTTGTACTTTGCTATGAAGTTCCACCAGGAATGAGTTTTCATGCAAAAACTGTCTATTTCAACTAAATTGATCCATCCAAAACGAACTTTGTACTTTGCTATGAAGTTCCACCAGGAATGAGTTTTCATGCAAAAACTGTCTATTTCAACTTAATTCGTCCATCCGATACGAACTTTGTACTTTGCTATGAAGTTCCACCAGGAATGAGTTTTCATGCAAAAACTGTCTATTTCAACTAAATTGATCCATCCAAAACGAACTTTGTACTATGCTATGAAGTTCCACCAGGAATGAGTTTTCATGCAAAAACTGTCTATTTCAACTAAATTGATCCATCCAAAACGAACTTTGTACTTTGCTATGAAGTTCTACCAGGAATGAGTTTTCATGCAAGAACTGTCTATTTCAACTAACTTTGTCCATCCAAAACGAACTTTGTACTTTGCTATGAAGTTCCACCAGGAATGAGTTTTTATGCAAAAACTGTCTATTTCAACTTAATTCGTCCATCTGATTCGAACTTTGTACTATGCTATGAAGTTCCACCAGGAATGAGTTTTCATGCAAAAACTGTCTATTTCAACTAAATTGATCCATCCAAAACGAACTTTGTACTTTGCTATGAAGTTCTACCAGGAATGAGTTTTCATGCAAGAACTGTCTATTTCAACTAACTTTGTCCATCCAAAACGAACTTTGTACTTTGCTATGAAGTTCCACCAGGAATGAGTTTTTATGCAAAAACTGTCTATTTCAACTAACTTTGTCCATCCGATTCGAACTTTGTACTTTGCTATGAAGTTCCACCAGGAATGAGTTTTCATGCAAAAAACTGTCTATTTCAACTAAATTGATCCATCCAAAACGAACTTTGTACTTTGCTATGAAGTTCCACCAGGAATGAGTTTTCATGCAAAAACTGTCTATTTCAACTTAATTCGTCCATCCGATACGAACTTTGTACTTTGCTATGAAGATCCACCAGGAATGAGTTTTCATGCAAAAACTGTCTATTTCAACTAACTTTGTCTATCCAAAACGAACTTTGTACTTTGCTATGAAGTTCCACCAGGAATGAGTTTTCATACAAAAACTGTCTATTTCAACTTAATTCGTCCATCTGATTCGAACTTTGTACTTTGCTATGAAGTTCCACCAGGAATGAGTTTTTATGCAAAAACTGTCTATTTCAACTAACTTTGTCCATCTAAAACGAACTTTGTACTTTGCTATGAAGTTCCACCAGGAATGAGTTTACATGCAAAAACTGTCTATTTCAACTAAATTGATCCATCCAAAACGAACTTTGTACTTTGCTATGAAGTTCCACCAGGAATGAGTTTTCATGCAAAAACTGTCTATTTCAACTAAATTGATCCATCCGATACGAACTTTGTACTTTGCTATGAAGTTCTACCAGGAATGAGTTTTCATGCAAGAACTGTCTATTTCAACTAAATTGATCCATCCGATACGAACTTTGTACTTTGCTATGAAGTTCCACCAGGAATGAGTTTTCATGCAAAAACTGTCTATTTCAACTAAATTGATCCATCCGATACGAACTTTGTACTTTGCTATGAAGTTCTACCAGGAATGAGTTTTCATGCAAGAACTGTCTATTTCAACTTAATTCGTCCATCTGATTCGAACTTTGTACTTTGCTATGAAGTTCCACCAGGAATGAGTTTTTATGCAAAAACTGTCTATTTCAACTAACTTTGTCCATCTAAAACGAACTTTGTACTTTGCTATGAAGTTCCACCAGGAATGAGTTTACATGCAAAAACTGTCTATTTCAACTAAATTGATCCATCCAAAACGAACTTTGTACTTTGCTATGAAGTTCCACCAGGAATGAGTTTTCATGCAAAAACTGTCTATTTCAACTAAATTGATCCATCCGATACGAACTTTGTACTTTGCTATGAAGTTCTACCAGGAATGAGTTTTCATGCAAGAACTGTCTATTTCAACTAAATTGATCCATCCGATACGAACTTTGTACTTTGCTATGAAGTTCCACCAGGAATGAGTTTTCATGCAAAAACTGTCTATTTCAACTAAATTGATCCATCCGATACGAACTTTGTACTTTGCTATGAAGTTCCACCAGGAATGAGTTTTCATACAAAAACTGTCTATTTCAACTTAATTCGTCCATCTGATTCGAACTTTGTACTTTGCTATGAAGTTCCACCAGGAATGAGTTTTTATGCAAAAACTGTCTATTTCAACTAACTTTGTCCATCTAAAACGAACTTTGTACTTTGCTATGAAGTTCCACCAGGAATGAGTTTACATGCAAAAACTGTCTATTTCAACTAAATTGATCCATCCAAAACGAACTTTGTACTTTGCTATGAAGTTCCACCAGGAATGAGTTTTCATGCAAAAACTGTCTATTTCAACTAAATTGATCCATCCGATACGAACTTTGTACTTTGCTATGAAGTTCTACCAGGAATGAGTTTACATGCAAAAACTGTCTATTTCAACTAAATTGATCCATCCAAAACGAACTTTGTACTTTGCTATGAAGTTCCACCAGGAATGAGTTTTCATGCAAAAACTGTCTATTTCAACTAAATTGATCCATCCGATACGAACTTTGTACTTTGCTATGAAGTTCTACCAGGAATGAGTTTTCATGCAAGAACTGTCTATTTCAACTAAATTGATCCATCCGATACGAACTTTGTACTTTGCTATGAAGTTCCACCAGGAATGAGTTTTCATGCAAAAACTGTCTATTTCAACTAAATTGATCCATCCAAAACGAACTTTGTACTTTGCTATGAAGTTCCACCAGGAATGAGTTTTCATGCAAAAACTGTCTATTTCAACTTAATTCGTCCATCCGATACGAACTTTGTACTTTGCTATGAAGTTCTACCAGGAATGAGTTTTCATGCAAGAACTGTCTATTTCAACTAAATTGATCCATCCGATACGAACTTTGTACTTTGCTATGAAGTTCCACCAGGAATGAGTTTTCATACAAAAACTGTCTATTTCAACTAAATTGATCCATCCAAAACGAACTTTGTACTTTGCTATAAAGTTCCACCAGGAATGAGTTTTCATGCAAAAACTGTCTATTTCAACTAAATTGATCCATCCAAAACGAACTTTGTACTTTGCTATGAAGTTCCACCAGGAATGAGTTTTCATGCAAAAACTGTCTATTTCAACTAAATTGATCCATCCAAAACGAACTTTGTACTTTGCTATGAAGTTCCACCAGGAATGAGTTTTCATGCAAAAACTGTCTATTTCAACTAACTTTGTCTATCCAAAACGAACTTTGTACTTTGCTATGAAGTTCTACCAGGAATGAGTTTTCATGCAAGAACTGTCTATTTCAACTAACTTTGTCCATCCAAAACGAACTTTGTACTTTGCTATGAAGTTCCACCAGGAATGAGTTTTTATGCAAAAACTGTCTATTTCAACTTAATTCGTCCATCTGATTCGAACTTTGTACTTTGCTATGAAGTTCCACCAGGAATGAGTTTTTATGCAAAAACTGTCTATTTCAACTAAATTGATCCATCCGATACGAACTTTGTACTTTGCTATGAAGTTCCACCAGGAATGAGTTTTCATGCAAAAACTGTCTATTTCAACTAAATTGATCCATCCAAAACGAACTTTGTACTTTGCTATGAAGTTCTACCAGGAATGAGTTTTCATGCAAGAACTGTCTATTTCAACTAACTTTGTCCATCCAAAACGAACTTTGTACTTTGCTATGAAGTTCCACCAGGAATGAGTTTTTATGCAAAAACTGTCTATTTCAACTAACTTTGTCCATCCGATTCGAACTTTGTACTTTGCTATGAAGTTCCACCAGGAATGAGTTTTCATGCAAAAACTGTCTATTTCAACTAAATTGATCCATCCAAAACGAACTTTGTACTTTGCTATGAAGTTCCACCAGGAATGAGTTTTCATGCAAAAACTGTCTATTTCAACTTAATTCGTCCATCCGATACGAACTTTGTACTTTGCTATGAAGATCCACCAGGAATGAGTTTTCATGCAAAAACTGTCTATTTCAACTAACTTTGTCTATCCAAAACGAACTTTGTACTTTGCTATGAAGTTCCACCAGGAATGAGTTTTCATACAAAAACTGTCTATTTCAACTTAATTCGTCCATCTGATTCGAACTTTGTACTTTGCTATGAAGTTCCACCAGGAATGAGTTTTTATGCAAAAACTGTCTATTTCAACTAACTTTGTCCATCTAAAACGAACTTTGTACTTTGCTATGAAGTTCCACCAGGAATGAGTTTACATGCAAAAACTGTCTATTTCAACTAAATTGATCCATCCAAAACGAACTTTGTACTTTGCTATGAAGTTCCACCAGGAATGAGTTTTCATGCAAAAACTGTCTATTTCAACTAAATTGATCCATCCGATACGAACTTTGTACTTTGCTATGAAGTTCTACCAGGAATGAGTTTTCATGCAAGAACTGTCTATTTCAACTAAATTGATCCATCCGATACGAACTTTGTACTTTGCTATGAAGTTCCACCAGGAATGAGTTTTCATGCAAAAACTGTCTATTTCAACTAAATTGATCCATCCGATACGAACTTTGTACTTTGCTATGAAGTTCTACCAGGAATGAGTTTTCATGCAAGAACTGTCTATTTCAACTTAATTCGTCCATCTGATTCGAACTTTGTACTTTGCTATGAAGTTCCACCAGGAATGAGTTTTTATGCAAAAACTGTCTATTTCAACTAACTTTGTCCATCTAAAACGAACTTTGTACTTTGCTATGAAGTTCCACCAGGAATGAGTTTACATGCAAAAACTGTCTATTTCAACTAAATTGATCCATCCAAAACGAACTTTGTACTTTGCTATGAAGTTCCACCAGGAATGAGTTTTCATGCAAAAACTGTCTATTTCAACTAAATTGATCCATCCGATACGAACTTTGTACTTTGCTATGAAGTTCTACCAGGAATGAGTTTTCATGCAAGAACTGTCTATTTCAACTAAATTGATCCATCCGATACGAACTTTGTACTTTGCTATGAAGTTCCACCAGGAATGAGTTTTCATGCAAAAACTGTCTATTTCAACTAAATTGATCCATCCGATACGAACTTTGTACTTTGCTATGAAGTTCCACCAGGAATGAGTTTTCATACAAAAACTGTCTATTTCAACTTAATTCGTCCATCTGATTCGAACTTTGTACTTTGCTATGAAGTTCCACCAGGAATGAGTTTTTATGCAAAAACTGTCTATTTCAACTAACTTTGTCCATCTAAAACGAACTTTGTACTTTGCTATGAAGTTCCACCAGGAATGAGTTTACATGCAAAAACTGTCTATTTCAACTAAATTGATCCATCCAAAACGAACTTTGTACTTTGCTATGAAGTTCCACCAGGAATGAGTTTTCATGCAAAAACTGTCTATTTCAACTAAATTGATCCATCCGATACGAACTTTGTACTTTGCTATGAAGTTCTACCAGGAATGAGTTTACATGCAAAAACTGTCTATTTCAACTAAATTGATCCATCCAAAACGAACTTTGTACTTTGCTATGAAGTTCCACCAGGAATGAGTTTTCATGCAAAAACTGTCTATTTCAACTAACTTTGTCTATCCAAAACGAACTTTGTACTTTGCTATGAAGTTCTACCAGGAATGAGTTTTCATACAAAAACTGTCTATTTCAACTTAATTCGTCCATCCAAAACGAACTTTGTACTTTGCTATGAAGTTCCACCAGGAATGAGTTTTTATGCAAAAACTGTCTATTTCAACTAACTTTGTCCATCTAAAACGAACTTTGTACTTTGCTATGAGCTATGTAGCTATGTAGTTCCACCAGGAATGAGTTTTCATGCAAAAACTGTCTATTTCAACTTAATTCGTCCATCTGATTCGAACTTTGTACTTTGCTATGAAGTTCCACCAGGAATGAGTTTTCATACAAAAACTGTCTATTTCAACTTAATTCGTCCATCCAAAACGAACTTTGTACTTTGCTATGAAGTTCCACCAGGAATGAGTTTTCATGCAAAAACTGTCTATTTCAACTAACTTTGTCCATCCAAAACGAACTTTGTACTTTGCTATGAAGTTCCACCAGGAATGAGTTTTCATACAAAAACTGTCTATTTCAACTAAATTGATCCATCCAAAACGAACTTTGTACTTTGCTATGAAGTTCCACCAGGAATGAGTTTTTATGCAAAAACTGTCTATTTCAACTAACTTTGTCCATCCAAAACGAACTTTGTACTTTGCTATGAAGTTCCACCAGGAATGAGTTTTCATGCAAAAACTGTCTATTTCAACTAACTTTGTCCATCTAAAACGAACTTTGTACTTTGCTATGAAGTTCCACCAGGAATGAGTTTTCATGCAAAAACTGTCTATTTCAACTTAATTCGTCCATCTGATTCGAACTTTGTACTTTGCTATGAAGTTCCACCAGGAATGAGTTTTCATACAAAAACTGTCTATTTCAACTTAATTCGTCCATCCAAAACGAACTTTGTACTTTGCTATGAAGTTCCACCAGGAATGAGTTTTTATGCAAAAACTGTCTATTTCAACTAACTTTGTCCATCTAAAACGAACTTTGTACTTTGCTATGAAGTTCCACCAGGAATGAGTTTTCATGCAAAAACTGTCTATTTCAACTTAATTCGTCCATCTGATTCGAACTTTGTACTTTGCTATGAAGTTCCACCAGGAATGAGTTTTCATACAAAAACTGTCTATTTCAACTTAATTCGTCCATCCAAAATGAACTTTGTACTTTGCTATGAAGTTCCACCAGGAATGAGTTTTCATGCAAAAACTGTCTATTTCAACTAACTTTGTCCATCCAAAACGAACTTTGTACATTGCTATGAAGTTCCACCAGGAATGAGTTTTCATACAAAAACTGTCTATTTCAACTTAATTCGTCCATCCAAAACGAACTTTGTACTTTGCTATGAAGTTCCACCAGGAATGAGTTTTTATGCAAAAACTGTCTATTTCAACTAACTTTGTCCATCTAAAACGAACTTTGTACTTTGCTATGAAGTTCCACCAGGAATGAGTTTTCATGCAAAAACTGTCTATTTCAACTTAATTCGTCCATCTGATTCGAACTTTGTACTTTGCTATGAAGTTCCACCAGGAATGAGTTTTCATACAAAAACTGTCTATTTCAACTTAATTCTTCCATCCAAAACGAACTTTGTACTTTGCTATGAAGTTCCACCAGGAATGAGTTTTCATGCAAAAACTGTCTATTTCAACTAACTTTGTCCATCCAAAACGAACTTTGTACTTTGCTATGAAGTTCCACCAGGAATGAGTTTTCATACAAAAACTGTCTATTTCAACTAAATTGATCCATCCAAAACGAACTTTGTACTTTGCTATGAAGTTCCACCAGGAATGAGTTTTTATGCAAAAACTGTCTATTTCAACTAACTTTGTCCATCCAAAACGAACTTTGTACTTTGCTATGAAGTTCCACCAGGAATGAGTTTTCATACAAAAACTGTCTATTTCAACTAAATTGATCCATCCAAAACGAACTTTGTACTTTGCTATGAAGTTCCACCAGGAATGAGTTTTCATGCAAAAACTGTCTATTTCAACTTAATTCGTCCATCTGATTCGAACTTTGTACTTTGCTATGAAGTTCCACCAGGAATGAGTTTTCATACAAAAACTGTCTATTTCAACTAAATTGATCCATCCAAAACGAACTTTGTACTTTGCTATGAAGTTCCACCAGGAATGAGTTTTCATGCAAAAACTGTCTATTTCAACTAAATTGATCCATCCAAAACGAACTTTGTACTTTGCTATGAAGTTCCACCAGGAATGAGTTTTCATGCAAAAACTGTCTATTTCAACTTAATTCGTCCATCCAAAACGAACTTTGTACTTTGCTATGAAGTTCCACCAGGAATGAGTTTTTATGCAAAAACTGTCTATTTCAACTAACTTTGTCCATCTAAAACGAACTTTGTACTTTGCTATGAAGTTCCACCAGGAATGAGTTTTCATGCAAAAACTGTCTATTTCAACTTAATTCGTCCATCTGATTCGAACTTTGTACTTTGCTATGAAGTTCCACCAGGAATGAGTTTTCATACAAAAACTGTCTATTTCAACTTAATTCGTCCATCCAAAACGAACTTTGTACTTTGCTATGAAGTTCCACCAGGAATGAGTTTTCATGCAAAAACTGTCTATTTCAACTAACTTTGTCCATCCAAAACGAACTTTGTACTTTGCTATGAAGTTCCACCAGGAATGAGTTTTCATACAAAAACTGTCTATTTCAACTAAATTGATCCATCCAAAACGAACTTTGTACTTTGCTATGAAGTTCCACCAGGAATGAGTTTTTATGCAAAAACTGTCTATTTCAACTAACTTTGTCCATCCAAAACGAACTTTGTACTTTGCTATGAAGTTCCACCAGGAATGAGTTTTCATGCAAAAACTGTCTATTTCAACTAAATTGATCCATCCAAAACGAACTTTGTACTTTGCTATGAAGTTCCACCAGGAATGAGTTTTCATGCAAAAACTGTCTATTTCAACTTACTTTGTCTATCCAAAACGAACTTTTTACTTTGCTATGAAGTTCCACCAGGAATGAGTTTTCATACAAAAACTGTCTATTTCAACTTAATTCGTCCATCCAAAACGAACTTTGTACTTTGCTATGAAGTTCCACCTGGAATGAGTTTTCATGCAAAAACTGTCTATTTCAACTTAATTCGTCCATCTGATTCGAACTTTGTACTTTGCTATGAAGTTCCACCAGGAATGAGTTTTCATACAAAAACTGTCTATTTCAACTTAATTCGTCCATCCAAAACGAACTTTGTACTTTGCTATGAAGTTCCACCAGGAATGAGTTTTCATGCAAAAACTGTCTATTTCAACTAACTTTGTCCATCTAAAACGAACTTTGTACTTTGCTATGAAGTTCCACCAGGAATGAGTTTTCATACAAAAACTGTCTATTTCAACTTAATTCGTCCATCCAAAACGAACTTTGTACTTTGCTATGAAGTTCCACCAGGAATGAGTTTTCATGCAAAAACTGTCTATTTCAACTAATTTTGTCCATCCAAAACGAACTTTGTACTTTGCTATGAAGTTCCACCAGGAATGAGTTTTCATGCAAAAACTGTCTATTTCAACTAAATTGATCCATCCAAAACGAACTTTGTACTTTGCTATGAAGTTCCACCAGGAATGAGTTTTCATGCAAAAACTGTCTATTTCAACTAAATTGATCCATCCGATACGAACTTTGTACTTTGCTATGAAGTTCCACCAAGAATGAGTTTTCATGCAAAAACTGTCTATTTCAACTAAATTGATCCATCCAAAACGAACTTTGTACTTTGCTATGAAGTTCTACCAGGAATGAGTTTTCATGCAAGAACTCTCTATTTCAACTAACTTTGTCCATCCAAAATGAACTTTGTACTTTGCTATGAAGTTCCACCAGGAATGAGTTTTTATGCAAAAACTGTCTATTTCAACTAACTTTGTCCATCCGATTGGAACTTTGTACTTTGCTATGAAGTTCCACCAGGAATGAGTTTTCATGCAAAAATTGTCTATTTCAACTAACTTTGTCCATCCAAAACGAACTTTGTACTTTGCTATGAAGATCCACCAGGAATGAGTTTTCATACAAAAACTGTCTATTTCAACTTAATTCGTCCATCTGATTCGAACTTTGTACTTTGCTATGAAGTTCCACCAGGAATGAGTTTTTATGCAAAAACTGTCTATTTCAACTAACTTTGTCCATCTAAAACGAACTTTGTACTTTGCTATGAAGTTCCACCAGGAATGAGTTTTCATGCAAAAACTGTCTATTTCAACTTAATTCGTCCATCTGATTCGAACTTTGTACTTTGCTATGAAGTTCCACCAGGAATGAGTTTACATGCAAAAACTGTCTATTTCAACTAACTTTGTCCATCTAAAACGAACTTTGTACTTTGCTATGAAGTTCCACCAGGAATGAGTTTTCATGCAAAAACTGTCTATTTCAACTAACTTTGTCTATCCAAAACGAACTTTGTACTTTGCTATGAAGTTCTACCAGGAATGAGTTTTCATGCAAGAACTGTCTATTTCAACTAACTTTGTCCATCCAAAACGAACTTTGTACTTTGCTATGAAGTTCCACCAGGAATGAGTTTACATGCAAAAACTGTCTATTTCAACTAACTTTGTCCATCTAAAACGAACTTTGTACTTTGCTATGAAGTTCCACCAGGAATGAGTTTTCATGCAAAAACTGTCTATTTCAACTAACTTTGTCTATCCAAAACGAACTTTGTACTTTGCTATGAAGTTCTACCAGGAATGAGTTTTCATGCAAG
Organism: Anopheles moucheti; assembly: GCF_943734755.1. Taxonomy (NCBI): domain Eukaryota; kingdom Metazoa; phylum Arthropoda; class Insecta; order Diptera; family Culicidae; genus Anopheles; species Anopheles moucheti. Next base: position 22,331 of record NW_026453832.1, on the reverse strand, counting down.
AACTGTCTATTTCAACTAACTTTGTCCATCCAAAACGAACTTTGTACTTTGCTATGAAGTTCCACCAGGAATGAGTTTTTATGCAAAAACTGTCTATTTCAACTAACTTTGTCCATCCGATTCGAACTTTGTACTTTGCTATGAAGTTCTACCAGGAATGAGTTTTCATGCAAGAACTGTCTATTTCAACTAAATTGATCCATCCGATACGAACTTTGTACTTTGCTATGAAGTTCCACCAGGAATGAGTTTTCATACAAAAACTGTCTATTTCAACTAAATTGATCCATCCAAAACGAACTTTGTACTTTGCTATGAAGTTCCACCAGGAATGAGTTTTCATGCAAAAACTGTCTATTTCAACTAAATTGATCCATCCAAAACGAACTTTGTACTTTGCTATGAAGTTCCACCAGGAATGAGTTTTCATGCAAGAACTGTCTATTTCAACTAACTTTGTCCATCTAAAACGAACTTTGTACTTTGCTATGAAGTTCCACCAGGAATGAGTTTTTATGCAAAAACTGTCTATTTCAACTAACTTTGTCCATCTAAAACGAACTTTGTACTTTGCTATGAAGTTCCACCAGGAATGAGTTTTCATGCAAAAACTGTCTATTTCAACTTAATTCGTCCATCTGATTCGAACTTTGTACTTTGCTATGAAGTTCCACCAGGAATGAGTTTACATGCAAAAACTGTCTATTTCAACTAAATTGATCCATCCAAAACGAACTTTGTACTTTGCTATGAAGTTCCACCAGGAATGAGTTTTCATGCAAGAACTGTCTATTTCAACTAAATTGATCCATCCGATACGAACTTTGTACTTTGCTATGAAGTTCCACCAGGAATGAGTTTTCATGCAAAAACTGTCTATTTCAACTAAATTGATCCATCCAAAACGAACTTTGTACTTTGCTATGAAGTTCCACCAGGAATGAGTTTTCATGCAAAAACTGTCTATTTCAACTTAATTCTTCCATCCGATACGAACTTTGTACTTTGCTATGAAGTTCTACCAGGAATGAGTTTTCATGCAAGAACTGTCTATTTCAACTAAATTGATCCATCCGATACGAACTTTGTACTTTGCTATGAAGTTCCACCAGGAATGAGTTTTCATACAAAAACTGTCTATTTCAACTAAATTGATCCATCCAAAACGAACTTTGTACTTTGCTATGAAGTTCCACCAGGAATGAGTTTTCATGCAAAAACTGTCTATTTCAACTAAATTGATCCATCCAAAACGAACTTTGTACTTTGCTATGAAGTTCCACCAGGAATGAGTTTTCATGCAAGAACTGTCTATTTCAACTAAATTGATCCATCCGATACGAACTTTGTACTTTGCTATGAAGTTCCACCAGGAATGAGTTTTCATACAAAAACTGTCTATTTCAACTAAATTGATCCATCCAAAACGAACTTTGTACTTTGCTATGAAGTTCCACCAGGAATGAGTTTTCATGCAAAAACTGTCTATTTCAACTAACTTTGTCTATCCAAAACGAACTTTGTACTTTGCTATGAAGTTCCACCAGGAATGAGTTTTCATGCAAGAACTGTCTATTTCAACTAAATTGATCCATCCGATACGAACTTTGTACTTTGCTATGAAGTTCCACCAGGAATGAGTTTTCATACAAAAACTGTCTATTTCAACTAAATTGATCCATCCAAAACGAACTTTGTACTTTGCTATGAAGTTCCACCAGGAATGAGTTTTCATGCAAAAACTGTCTATTTCAACTAAATTGATCCATCCGATACGAACTTTGTACTTTGCTATGAAGTTCCACCAGGAATGAGTTTTCATACAAAAACTGTCTATTTCAACTAAATTGATCCATCCAAAACGAACTTTGTACTTTGCTATGAAGTTCCACCAGGAATGAGTTTTCATGCAAAAACTGTCTATTTCAACTAAATTGATCCATCCAAAACGAACTTTGTACTTTGCTATGAAGTTCCACCAGGAATGAGTTTTCATGCAAGAACTGTCTATTTCAACTAAATTGATCCATCCGATACGAACTTTGTACTTTGCTATGAAGTTCCACCAGGAATGAGTTTTCATACAAAAACTGTCTATTTCAACTAAATTGATCCATCCAAAACGAACTTTGTACTTTGCTATGAAGTTCCACCAGGAATGAGTTTTCATGCAAAAACTGTCTATTTCAACTAACTTTGTCCATCCAAAACGAACTTTGTACTTTGCTATGAAGTTCTACCAGGAATGAGTTTTCATACAAAAACTGTCTATTTCAACTTAATTCGTCCATCCAAAACGAACTTTGTACTTTGCTATGAAGTTCCACCAGGAATGAGTTATTATGCAAAAACTGTCTATTTCAACTAACTTTGTCCATCTAAAACGAACTTTGTACTTTGCTATGAAGTTCCACCAGGAATGAGTTTTCATGCAAAAACTGTCTCTTTCAACTTAATTCGTCCATCTGATTCGAACTTTGTACTTTGCTATGAAGTTCCACCAGGAATGAGTTTTCATACAAAAACTGTCTATTTCAACTTAATTCGTCCATCCAAAACGAACTTTGTACTTTGCTATGAAGTTCCACCAGGAATGAGTTTTCATGCAAAAACTGTCTATTTCAACTAAATTGATCCATCCAAAACGAACTTTGTACTTTGCTATGAAGTTCCACCAGGAATGAGTTTTCATACAAAAACTGTCTATTTCAACTAAATTGATCCATCCAAAACGAACTTTGTACTTTGCTATGAAGTTCCACCAGGAATGAGTTTTCATACAAAAACTGTCTATTTCAACTTAATTCGTCCATCCAAAACGAACTTTGTACTTTGCTATGAAGTTCCACCAGGAATGAGTTTTTATGCAAAAACTGTCTATTTCAACTAACTTTGTCCATCTAAAACGAACTTTGTACTTTGCTATGAAGTTCCACCAGGAATGAGTTTTCATGCAAAAACTGTCTATTTCAACTTAATTCGTCCATCTGATTCGAACTTTGTACTTTGCTATGAAGTTCCACCAGGAATGAGTTTTCATGCAAAAACTGTCTATTTCAACTTAATTCGTCCATCTGATTCGAACTTTGTACTTTGCTATGAAGTTCCACTAGGAATGAGTTTTCATACAAAAACTGTCTATTTCAACTTAATTCGTCCATCCAAAACGAACTTTGTACTTTGCTATGAAGTTCCACCAGGAATGAGTTTTTATGCAAAAACTGTCTATTTCAACTAACTTTGTCCATCCAAAACGAACTTTGTACTTTGCTATGAAGTTCCACCAGGAATGAGTTTTCATGCAAAAACTGTCTATTTCAACTTAATTCGTCCATCTGATTCGAACTTTGTACTTTGCTATGAAGTTCCACCAGGAATGAGTTTTCATACAAAAACTGTCTATTTCAACTTAATTCGTCCATCCAAAACGAACTTTGTACTTTGCTATGAAGTTCCACCAGGAATGAGTTTTCATGCAAAAACTGTCTATTTCAACTAACTTTGTCCATCCAAAACGAACTTTGTACTTTGCTATGAAGTTCCACCAGGAATGAGTTTTCATACAAAAACTGTCTATTTCAACTTTATTCGTCCATCCAAAACGAACTTTGTACTTTGCTATGAAGTTCCACCAGGAATGAGTTTTTATGCAAAAACTGTCTATTTCAACTAACTTTGTCCATCTAAAACGAACTTTGTACTTTGCTATGAAGTTCCACCAGGAATGAGTTTTTATGCAAAAACTGTCTATTTCAACTTAATTCGTCCATCTGATTCGAACTTTGTACTTTGCTATTAAGTTCCACCAGGAATGAGTTTTCATACAAAAACTGTCTATTTCAACTTAATTCGTCCATCCAAAACGAACTTTGTACTTTGCTATGAAGTTCCACCAGGAATGAGTTTTCATGCAAAAACTGTCTATTTCAACTAACTTTGTCCATCCAAAACGAACTTTGTACTTTGCTATGAAGTTCCACCAGGAATGAGTTTTTTTGCAAAAACTGTCTATTTCAACTAACTTTGTCCATCTAAAACGAACTTTGTACTTTGCTATGAAGTTCTACCAGGAATGAGTTTTCATACAAAAACTGTCTATTTCAACTAAATTGATCCATCCAAAACGAACTTTGTACTTTGCTATGAAGTTCCACCAGGAATGAGTTTTTTTGCAAAAACTGTCTATTTCAACTAACTTTGTCCATCCAAAACGAACTTTGTACTTTGCTATGAAGTTCCACCAGGAATGAGTTTTTATGCAAAAACTGTCTATTTCAACTTAATTCGTCCATCTGATTCGAACTTTGTACTTTGCTATGAAGTTCCACTAGGAATGAGTTTTCATACAAAAACTGTCTATTTCAACTAAATTGATCCATCCAAAACGAACTTTGTACTTTGCTATGAAGTTCCACCAGGAATGAGTTTTTATGCAAAAACTGTCTATTTCAACTAACTTTGTCCATCCAAAACGAACTTTGTACTTTGCTATGAAGTTCCACCAGGAATGAGTTTTTATGCAAAAACTGTCTATTTCAACTTAATTCGTCCATCTGATTCGAACTTTGTACTTTGCTATGAAGTTCCACTAGGAATGAGTTTTCATACAAAAACTGTCTATTTCAACTTAATTCGTCCATCCAAAACGAACTTTGTACTTTGCTATGAAGTTCCACCAGGAATGAGTTTTTATGCAAAAACTGTCTATTTCAACTAACTTTGTCCATCTAAAACGAACTTTGTACTTTGCTATGAAGTTCCACCAGGAATGAGTTTTTATGCAAAAACTGTCTATTTCAACTTAATTCGTCCATCTGATTCGAACTTTGTACTTTGCTATGAAGTTCCACCAGGAATGAGTTTTCATACAAAAACTGTCTCTTTCAACTTAATTCGTCCATCCAAAACGAACTTTGTACTTTGCTATGAAGTTCCACCAGGAATGAGTTTTCATGCAAAAACTGTCTATTTCAACTAACTTTGTCCATCCAAAACGAACTTTGTACTTTGCTATGAAGTTCCACCAGGAATGAGTTTTCATACAAAAACTGTCTATTTCAACTTTATTCGTCCATCCAAAACGAACTTTGTACTTTGCTATGAAGTTCTACCAGGAATGAGTTTTCATACAAAAACTGTCTATTTCAACTTAATTCGTCCATCCAAAACGAACTTTGTACTTTGCTATGAAGTTCCACCAGGAATGAGTTTTCATACAAAAACTGTCTATTTCAACTAAATTGATCCATCCAAAACGAACTTTGTACTTTGCTATGAAGTTCCACCAGGAATGAGTTTTTATGCAAAAACTGTCTATTTCAACTAACTTTGTCCATCTAAAACGAACTTTGTACTTTGCTATGAAGTTCTACCAGGAATGAGTTTTCATACAAAAACTGTCTATTTCAACTAAATTGATCCATCCAAAACGAACTTTGTACTTTGCTATGAAGTTCCACCAGGAATGAGTTTTCATGCAAAAACTGTCTATTTCAACTTAATTCGTCCATCTGATTCGAACTTTGTACTTTGCTATGAAGTTCCACCAGGAATGAGTTTTTATGCAAAAACTGTCTATTTCAACTAACTTTGTCCATCTAAAACGAACTTTGTACTTTGCTATGAAGTTCCACCAGGAGTGAGTTTTCATGCAAAAACTGTCTATTTCAACTTAATTCGTCCTTCCAAAACGAACTTTGTACTTTGCTATGAAGTTCCACCAGGAATGAGTTTTCATACAAAAACTGTCTATTTCAACTTAATTCGTCCATCCAAAACGAACTTTGTACTTTGCTATGAAGTTCCACCAGGAATGAGTTTTCATGCAAAAACTGTCTATTTCAACTAACTTTGTCCATCCAAAACGAACTTTGTACTTTGCTATGAAGTTCCACCAGGAATGAGTTTTCATACAAAAACTGTCTATTTCAACTTAATTGATCCATCCAAAACGAACTTTGTACCTTGCTATGAAGTTCCACCAGGAATGAGTTTTTATGCAAAAACTGTCTATTTCAACTAACTTTGTCCATCCGATTCGAACTTTGTACTTTGCTATAAAGTTCCACCAGGAATGAGTTTTCATACAAAAACTGTCTATTTCAACTTAATTCGTCCATCCAAAACGAACTTTGTACTTTGCTATGAAGTTCCACCAGGAATGAGTTTTCATGCAAAAACTGTCTATTTCAACTAAATTGATCCATCCAAAACGAACTTTGTACTTTGCTATGAAGTTCCACCAGGAATGAGTTTTCATGCAAAAACTGTCTATTTCAACTAACTTTGTCCATCTAAAACGAACTTTGTACTTTGCTATGAAGTTCCACCAGGAATGAGTTTTCATACAAAAACTGTCTATTTCAACTTAATTCGTCCATCCAAAACGAACTTTGTACTTTGCTATGAAGTTCCACCAGGAATGAGTTTTCATACAAAAACTGTCTATTTCAACTTAATTCGTCCATCCAAAACGAACTTTGTACTTTGCTATGAAGTTCCACCAGGAATGAGTTTTCATGCAAAAACTGTCTATTTCAACTAACTTTGTCCATCCAAAACGAACTTTGTACTTTTCTATGAAGTTCCACCAGGAATGAGTTTTCATACAAAAACTGTCTATTTCAACTTAATTCGTCCATCCAAAACGAACTTTGTACTTTGCTATGAAGTTCCACCAGGAATGAGTTTTCATACAAAAACTGTCTATTTCAACTTAATTCGTCCATCCAAAACGAACTTTGTACTTTGCTATGAAGTTCCACCAGGAATGAGTTTTCATACAAAAACTGTCTATTTCAACTTAATTCGTCCATCCAAAACGAACTTTGTACTTTGCTATGAAGTTCCACCAGGAATGAGTTTTCATACAAAAACTGTCTATTTCAACTTAATTCGTCCATCCAAAACGAACTTTGTACTTTGCTATGAAGTTCCACCAGGAATGAGTTTTTATGCAAAAACTGTCTATTTCAACTAACTTTGTCCATCTAAAACGAACTTTGTACTTTGCTATGAAGTTCCACCAGGAATGAGTTTTCATGCAAAAACTGTCTATTTCAACTTAATTCGTCCATCTGATTCGAACTTTGTACTTTGCTATGAAGTTCCACCAGGAATGAGTTTTCATACAAAAACTGTCTATTGCAACTTAATTCGTCCATCCAAAACGAACTTTGTACTTTGCTATGAAGTTCCACCAGGAATGAGTTTTTATGCAAAAACTGTCTATTTCAACTTACTTTGTCCATCCAAAACGAACTTTGTACTTTGCTATGAAGTTCCACCAGGAATGAGTTTTCATGCAAAAACTGTCTATTTCAACTAACTTTGTCCATCTAAAACGAACTTTGTACTTTGCTATGAAGTTCTACCAGGAATGAGTTTTCATGCAAGAACTGTCTATTTCAACTAAATTGATCCATCCAAAACGAATTTTGTACTTTGCTATGAAGTTCCACCAGGAATGAGTTTTTATGCAAAAACTGTCTATTTCAACTTAATTCGTCCATCTGATTCGAACTTTGTACTTTGCTATGAAGTTCCACCAGGAATGAGTTTTCATACAAAAACTGTCTATTTCAACTAAATTGATCCATCCAAAACGAACTTTGTACTTTGCTATGAAGTTCCACCAGGAATGAGTTTTTATGCAAAAACTGTCTATTTCAACTAACTTTGTCCATCCAAAACGAACTTTGTACTTTGCTATGAAGTTCCACCAGGAATGAGTTTTCATGCAAAAACTGTCTATTTCAACTAACTTTGTCCATCCAAAACGAACTTTGTACTTTGCTATGAAGTTCCACCAGGAATGAGTTTTCATGCAAAAACTGTCTATTTCAACTTAATTCGTCCATCCAAAACGAACTTTGTACTTTGCTATGAAGTTCCACCAGGAATGAGTTTTTATGCAAAAACTGTCTATTTCAACTAACTTTGTCCATCTAAAACGAACTTTGTACTTTGCTATGAAGTTCCACCAGGAATGAGTTTTCATGCAAAAACTGTCTATTTCAACTTAATTCGTCCATCTGATTCGAACTTTGTACTTTGCTATGAAGTTCCACCAGGAATGCGTTTTCATGCAAAAACTGTCTATTTCAACTTAATTCGTCCATCTGATTCGAACTTTGTACTTTGCTATGAAGTTCCACTAGGAATGAGTTTTCATACAAAAACTGTCTATTTCAACTTAATTCGTCCATCCAAAACGAACTTTGTACTTTGCTATGAAGTTCCACCAGGAATGAGTTTTTATGCAAAAACTGTCTATTTCAACTAACTTTGTCCATCCAAAACGAACTTTGTACTTTGCTATGAAGTTCCACCAGGAATGAGTTTTCATGCAAAAACTGTACGAACGAACGAACGAACGAAAACGAACTTTGTACTTTGCTATGAAGTTCCACCAGGAATGAGTTTTCATGCAAAAACTGTCTATTTCAACTAACTTTGTCCATCCAAAACGAACTTTGTACTTTGCTATGAAGTTCCACCAGGAATGAGTTTTCATGCAAAAACTGTCTTTTTCAACTTAATTCGTCCATCCGATACGAACTTTGTACTTTGCTATGAAGTTCTACCAGGAATGAGTTTTCATGCAAGAACTGTCTATTTCAACTAACTTTGTCCATCCGATACGAACTTTGTACTTTGCTATGAAGTTCCACCAGGAATGAGTTTTCATACAAAAACTGTCTATTTCAACTAAATTGATCCATCCAAAACGAACTTTGTACTTTGCTATGAAGTTCCACCAGGAATGAGTTTTCATGCAAAAACTGTCTATTTCAACTAACTTTGTCCATCTAAAACGAACTTTGTACTTTGCTATGAAGTTCTACCAGGAATGAGTTTTCATACAAAAACTGTCTATTTCAACTAAATTGAACCATCCAAAACGAACTTTGTACTTTGCTATGAAGTTCCACCAGGAATGAGTTTTTATGCAAAAACTGTCTATTTCAACTAACTTTGTCCATCTAAAACGAACTTTGTACTTTGCTATGAAGTTCCACCAGGAATGAGTTTTCATGCAAAAACTGTCTATTTCAACTTAATTCGTCCATCTGATTCGAACTTTGTACTTTGCTATGAAGTTCCACCAGGAATGAGTTTTCATACAAAAACTGTCTATTTCAACTAAATTGATCCATCCAAAACGAACTTTGTACTTTGCTATGAAGTTCCACCAGGAATGAGTTTTCATGCAAAAACTGTCTATTTCAACTAAATTGATCCATCCAAAACGAACTTTGTACTTTGCTATGAAGTTCCACCAGGAATGAGTTTTTATACAAAAACTGTCTATTTCAACTTAATTCGTCCATCCAAAACGAACTTTGTACTTTGCTATGAAGTTCCACCAGGAATGAGTTTTTATGCAAAAACTGTCTATTTCAACTAACTTTGTCCATCTAAAACGAACTTTGTACTTTGCTAAGAAGTTCCACCAGGAATGAGTTTTCATGCAAAAACTGTCTATTTCAACTTAATTCGTCCATCTGATTGGAACTTTGTACTTTGCTATGAAGTTCCACCAGGAATGAGTTTTCATACAAAAACTGTCTATTTCAACTTAATTCGTCCATCCAAAACGAACTTTGTACTTTGCTATGAAGTTCCACCAGGAATGAGTTTTCATGCAAAAACTGTCTATTTCAACTAACTTTGTCCATCCAAAACGAACTTTGTACTTTGCTATGAAGTTCCACCAGGAATGAGTTTTCATACAAAAACTGTCTATTTCAACTAAATTGATCCATCCAAAACGAACTTTGTACTTTGCTATGAAGTTTCACCAGGAATGAGTTTTTATGCAAAAACTGTCTATTTCAACTAACTTTGTCCATCCAAAACGAACTTTGTACTTTGCTATGAAGTTCCACCAGGAATGAGTTTTCATGCAAAAACTGTCTATTTCAACTAAATTGATCCATCCAAAACGAACTTTGTACTTTGCTATGAAGTTCCACCAGGAATGAGTTTTCATGCAAAAACTGTCTATTTCAACTAAATTGATCCATCCAAAACGAACTTTGTACTTTGCTATGAAGTTCCACCAGGAATGAGTTTTCATGCAAAAACTGTCTATTTCAACTAACTTTGTCTATCCAAAACGAACTTTGTACTTTGCTATGAAGTTCCACCAGGAATGAGTTTTCATACAAAAACTGTCTATTTCAACTTAATTCGTCCATCCAAAACGAACTTTGTACTTTGCTATGAAGTTCCACCAGGAATGAGTTTTTATGCAAAAACTGTCTATTTCAACTAACTTTGTCCATCTAAAACGAACTTTGTACTTTGCTATGAAGTTCCACCAGGAATGAGTTTTCATGCAAAAACTGTCTATTTCAACTTAATTCGTCCATCTGATTCGAACTTTGTACTTTGCTATGAAGTTCCACCAGGAATGAGTTTTCATACAAAAACTGTCTATTTCAACTTAATTCGTCCATCCAAAACGAACTTTGTACTTTGCTATGAAGTTCCACCAGGAATGAGTTTTCATGCAAAAACTGTCTATTTCAACTAACTTTGTCCATCCAAAACGAACTTTGTACTTTGCTATGAAGTTCCACCAGGAATGAGTTTTCATACAAAAACTGTCTATTTCAACTTAATTCGTCCATCCAAAACGAACTTTGTACTTTGCTATGAAGTTCCACAAGGAATGAGTTTTTATGCAAAAACTGTCTATTTCAACTAACTTTGTCCATCTAAAACGAACTTTGTACTTTGCTATGAAGTTCCACCAGGAATGAGTTTTCATGCAAAAACTGTCTATTTCAACTTAATTCGTCCATCTGATTCGAACTTTGTACTTTGCTATGAAGTTCCACCAGGAATGAGTTTTCATACAAAAACTGTCTATTTCAACTTAATTCGTCCATCCAAAACGAACTTTGTACTTTGCTATGAAGTTCCACCAGGAATGAGTTTTCATGCAAAAACTGTCTATTTCAACTAATTTTGTCCATCCAAAACGAACTTTGTACTTTGCTATGAAGTTCCACCAGGAATGAGTTTTCATACAAAAACTGTCTATTTCAACTAAATTGATCCATCCAAAACGAACTTTGTACTTTGCTATGAAGTTCCACCAGGAATGAGTTTTTATGCAAAAACTGTCTATTTCAACTAACTTTGTCCATCCAAAACGAACTTTGTACTTTGCTATGAAGTTCCACCAGGAATGAGTTTTCATGCAAAAACTGTCTATTTCAACTAACTTTGTCCATCTAAAACGAACTTTGTACTTTGCTATGAAGTTCCACCAGGAATGAGTTTTCATGCAAAAACTGTCTATTTCAACTAAATTGAACCATCCAAAACGAACTTTGTACTTTGCTATGAAGTTCCACCAGGAATGAGTTTTCATGCAAAAACTGTCTATTTCAACTAACTTTGTCCATCCAAAACGAACTTTGTACTTTGCTATGAAGTTCCACCAGGAATGAGTTTTCATGCAAAAACTGTCTATTTCAACTAAATTGTTCCATCCAAAACGAACTTTGTACTTTGCTATGAAGTTCCACCAGGAATGAGTTTTCATGCAAAAACTGTCTATTTCAACTAACTTTGTCTATCCAAAACGAACTTTGTACTTTGCTATGAAGTTCCACCAGGAATGAGTTTTTATGCAAAAACTGTCTTTTTCAACTTAATTCGTCCATCCAAAACGAACTTTGTACTTTGCTATGAAGTTCCACCAGGAATGAGTTTTCATACAAAAACTGTCTATTTCAACTTAATTCGTCCATCCAAAACGAACTTTGTACTTTGCTATGAAGTTCCACCAGGAATGAGTTTTCATGCAAAAACTGTCTATTTCAACTAACTTTGTCCATCCAAAACGAACTTTGTACTTTGCTATGAAGTTCCACCAGGAATGAGTTTTCATACAAAAACTGTCTATTTCAACTTAATTCGTCCATCCGATACGAACTTTGTACTTTGCTATGAAGTTCCACCAGGAATGAGTTTTCATACAAAAACTGTCTATTTCAACTAACTTTGTCCATCCAAAACGAACTTTGTACTTTGCTATGAAGTTCCACCAGGAATGAGTTTTCATGCAAAAACTGTCTATTTCAACTAAATTGATCCATCCAAAACGAACTTTGTACTTTGCTATGAAGTTCCACCAGGAATGAGTTTTCATGCAAAAACTGTCTATTTCAACTAACTTTGTCCATCCAAAACGAACTTTGTACTTTGCTATGAAGTTCCACCAGGAATGAGTTTTTATGCAAAAACTGTCTATTTCAACTAAATTGTTCCATCCAAAACGAACTTTGTACTTTGCTATGAAGTTCCACCAGGAATGAGTTTTCATGCAAAAACTGTCTATTTCAACTAACTTTGTCCATCCAAAACGAACTTTGTACTTTGCTATGAAGTTCCACCAGGAATGAGTTTTCATACAAAAACTGTCTCTTTCAACTAACTTTGTCCATCCAAAACGAACTTTGTACTTTGCTATGAAGTTCCACCAGGAATGAGTTTTCATGCAAAAACTGTCTATTTCAACTAACTTTGTCCATCCAAAACGAATTTTGTACTTTGCTATGAAGTTCCACCAGGAATGAGTTTTTATGCAAAAACTGTCTATTTCAACTAACTTTGTCCATCCAAAACGAACTTTGTACTTTGCTATGAAGTTCCACCAGGAATGAGTTTTCATGCAAAAACTGTCTATTTCAACTTAATTCGTCCATCTGATTCGAACTTTGTACTTTGCTATGAAGTTCCACCAGGAATGAGTTTATATACAAAAACTGTCTATTTCAACTTAATTCGTCCATCCAAAACGAACTTTGTACTTTGCTATGAAGTTCCACCAGGAATGAGTTTTCATGCAAAAACTGTCTATTTTAACTAACTTTGTCCATCCAAAACGAACTTTGTACTTTGCTATGAAGTTCCACCAGGAATGAGTTTTCATGCAAAAACTGTCTATTTCAACTAACTTTGTCTATCCAAAACGAACTTTGTACTTTGCTATGAAGTTCCACCAGGAATGAGTTTTCATACAAAAACTGTCTCTTTCAACTTAATTCGTCCATCCAAAACGAATTTTGTACTTTGCTATGAAGTTCCACCAGGAATGAGTTTTTATGCAAAAACTGTCTATTTCAACTAACTTTGTCCATCCAAAACGAACTTTGTACTTTGCTATGAAGTTCCACCAGGAATGAGTTTTCATGCAAAAACTGTCTATTTCAACTTAATTCGTCCATCTGATTCGAACTTTGTACTTTGCTATGAAGTTCCACCAGGAATGAGTTTATATACAAAAACTGTCTATTTCAACTTAATTCGTCCATCCAAAACGAACTTTGTACTTTGCTATGAAGTTCCACCAGGAATGAGTTTTCATGCAAAAACTGTCTATTTCAACTAACTTTGTCCATCCAAAACGAACTTTGTACTTTGCTATGAAGTTCCACCAGGAATGAGTTTTCATACAAAAACTGTCTATTTCAACTAAATTGATCCATCCAAAACGAACTTTGTACTTTGCTATGAAGTTCCACCAGGAATGAGTTTTCATGCAAAAACTGTCTATTTCAACTAACTTTGTCCATCCAAAACGAACTTTGTACTTTGCTATGAAGTTCCACCAGGAATGAGTTTTCATGCAAAAACTGTCTATTTCAACTAAATTGATCCATCCAAAACGAACTTTGTACTTTGCTATGAAGTTCCACCAGGAATGAGTTTTCATGCAAAAACTGTCTATTTCAACTAAATTGATCCATCCAAAACGAACTTTGTACTTTGCTATGAAGTTCCACCAGGAATGAGTTTTCATGCAAAAACTGTCTATTTCAACTAACTTTGTCTATCCAAAACGAACTTTGTACTTTGCTATGAAGTTCCACCAGGAATGAGTTTTCATACAAAAACTGTCTATTTCAACTTAATTCGTCCATCCAAAACGAACTTTGTACTTTGCTATGAAGTTCCACCAGGAATGAGTTTTCATGCAAAAACTGTCTATTTCAACTAATTTTGTCCATCCAAAACGAACTTTGTACTTTGCTATGAAGTTCCACCAGGAATGAGTTTTCATACAAAAACTGTCTATTTCAACTAAATTGATCCATCCAAAACGAACTTTGTACTTTGCTATGAAGTTCCACCAGGAATGAGTTTTTATGCAAAAACTGTCTATTTCAACTAACTTTGTCCATCCAAAACGAACTTTGTACTTTGCTATGAAGTTCCACCAGGAATGAGTTTTCATGCAAAAACTGTCTATTTCAACTAACTTTGTCCATCCAAAACGAACTTTGTTCTTTGCTAAGAAGTTCCACCAGGAATGAGTTTTCATGCAAAAACTGTCTATTTCAACTAACTTTGTCCATCCAAAACGAACTTTGTACTTTGCTATGAAGTTCCACCAGGAATGAGTTTTCATGCAAAAACTGTCTATTTCAACTAAATTGTTCCATCCAAAACGAACTTTGTACTTTGCTATGAAGTTCCACCAGGAATGAGTTTTCATGCAAAAACTGTCTATTTCAACTAACTTTGTCTATCCAAAACGAACTTTGTACTTTGCTATGAAGTTCCACCAGGAATGAGTTTTTATGCAAAAACTGTCTTTTTCAACTTAATTCGTCCATCCAAAACGAACTTTGTACTTTGCTATGAAGTTCCACCAGGAATGAGTTTTCATACAAAAACTGTCTATTTCAACTTAATTCGTCCATCCAAAACGAACTTTGTAATTTGCTATGAAGTTCCACCAGGAATGAGTTTTCATGCAAAAACTGTCTATTTCAACTAACTTTGTCCATCCAAAACGAACTTTGTACTTTGCTATGAAGTTCCACCAGGAATGAGTTTTCATACAAAAACTGTCAATTTCAACTTAATTCGTCCATCCGATACGAACTTTGTACTTTGCTATGAAGTTCCACCAGGAATGAGTTTTCATACAAAAACTGTCTATTTCAACTAACTTTGTCCATCCAAAACGAACTTTGTACTTTGCTATGAAGTTCCACCAGGAATGAGTTTTCATGCAAAAACTGTCTATTTCAACTAAATTGATCCATCCAAAACGAACTTTGTACTTTGCTATGAAGTTCCACCAGGAATGAGTTTTCATGCAAAAACTGTCTATTTCAACTAACTTTGTCCATCCAAAACGAACTTTGTACTTTGCTATGAAGTTCCACCAGGAATGAGTTTTTATGCAAAAACTGTCTATTTCAACTAAATTGTTCCATCCAAAACGAACTTTGTACTTTGCTATGAAGTTCCACCAGGAATGAGTTTTCATGCAAAAACTGTCTATTTCAACTAACTTTGTCTATCCAAAACGAACTTTGTACTTTGCTATGAAGTTCCACCAGGAATGAGTTTTCATACAAAAACTGTCTCTTTCAACTTAATTCGTCCATCCAAAACGAATTTTGTACTTTGCTATGAAGTTCCACCAGGAATGAGTTTTTATGCAAAAACTGTCTATTTCAACTAACTTTGTCCATCCAAAACGAACTTTGTACTTTGCTATGAAGTTCCACCAGGAATGAGTTTTCATGCAAAAACTGTCTATTTCAACTTAATTCGTCCATCTGATTCGAACTTTGTACTTTGCTATGAAGTTCCACCAGGAATGAGTTTTCATGCAAAAACTGTCTATTTCAACTAACTTTGTCCATCCAAAACGAACTTTGTACTTTGCTATGAAGTTCCACCAGGAATGAGTTTTCATGCAAAAACTGTCTATTTCAACTAACTTTGTCCATCCAAAACGAACTTTGTACTTTGCTATGAAGTTCCACCAGGAATGAGTTTTCATGCAAAAACTGTCTATTTCAACTAACTTTGTCTATCCAAAACGAACTTTGTACTTTGCTATGAAGTTCCACCAGGAATGAGTTTTCATACAAAAACTGTCTCTTTCAACTTAATTCGTCCATCCAAAACGAATTTTGTACTTTGCTATGAAGTTCCACCAGGAATGAGTTTTTATGCAAAAACTGTCTATTTCAACTAACTTTGTCCATCCAAAACGAACTTTGTACTTTGCTATGAAGTTCCACCAGGAATGAGTTTTCATGCAAAAACTGTCTATTTCAACTAAATTGATCCATCCAAAACGAACTTTGTACTTTGCTATGAAGTTCCACCAGGAATGAGTTTTCATACAAAAACTGTCTATTTCAACTAAATTGATCCATCCAAAACGAACTTTGTACTTTGCTATGAAGTTCCACCAGGAATGAGTTTTCATGCAAAAACTGTCTATTTCAACTAACTTTGTCCATCCAAAACGAACTTTGTACTTTGCTATGAAGTTCCACCAGGAATGAGTTTTCATACAAAAACTGTCTATTTCAACTAAATTGATCCATCCAAAACGAACTTTGTACTTTGCTATGAAGTTCCACCAGGAATAAGTTTTCATGCAAAAACTGTCTATTTCAACTAACTTTGTCTATCCAAAACGAACTTTGTACTTTGCTATGAAGTTCCACCAGGAATGAGTTTTCATACAAAAACTGTCTATTTCAACTTAATTCGTCCATCCAAAACGAACTTTGTACTTTGCTATGAAGTTCCACCAGGAATGAGTTTTTATGCAAAAAACTGTCTATTTCAACTAACTTTGTCCATCTAAAACGAACTTTGTACTTTGCTATGAAGTTCCACCAGGAATGAGTTTTTATGCAAAAACTGTCTATTTCAACTAACTTTGTCCATCTAAAACGAACTTTGTACTTTGCTATGAAGTTCCACCAGGAATGAGTTTTCATGCAAAAACTGTCTATTTCAACTTAATTCGTCCTTCTGATTCGAACTTTGTACTTTGCTATGAAGTTCCACCAGGAATGAGTTTTCATGCAAGAACTGTCTATTTCAACTAAATTGATCCATCCGATACGAACTTTGTACTTTGCTATGAAGTTCCACCAGGAATGAGTTTTCATACAAAAACTGTCTATTTCAACTTAATTGATCCATCCAAAACGAACTTTGTACTTTGCTATGAAGTTCCACCAGGAATGAGTTTTCATGCAAAAACTGTCTATTTCAACTAAATTGATCCATCCAAAACGAACTTTGTACTTTGCTATGAAGTTCCACCAGGAATGAGTTTTCATGCAAAAACTGTCTATTTCAACTAACTTTGTCTATCCAAAACGAACTTTGTACTTTGCTATGAAGTTCTACCAGGAATGAGTTTTCATACAAAAACTGTCTATTTCAACTTAATTCGTCCATCCAAAACGAATTTTGTACTTTGCTATGAAGTTCCACCAGGAATGAGTTTTTATGCAAAAACTGTCTATTTCAACTAACTTTGTCCATCTAAAACGAACTTTGTACTTTGCTATGAAGTTCCACCAGGAATGAGTTTTCATGCAAAAACTGTCTATTTCAACTTAATTCGTCCATCTGATTCGAACTTTGTACTTTGCTATGAAGTTCCACCAGGAATGAGTTTTCATACAAAAACTGTCTATTTCAACTTAATTCGTCCATCCAAAACGAACTTTGTACTTTGCTATGAAGTTCCACCAGGAATGAGTTTTCATGCAAAAACTGTCTATTTCAACTAACTTTGTCCATCCAAAACGAACTTTGTACTTTGCTATGAAGTTCCACCAGGAATGAGTTTTCATGCAAAAACTGTCTATTTCAACTAACTTTGTCCATCCAAAACGAACTTTGTACTTTGCTATGAAGTTCCACCAGGAATGAGTTTTCATACAAAAACTGTCTATTTCAACTAAATTGATCCATCCAAAACGAACTTTGTACTTTGCTATGAAGTTCCACCAGGAATGAGTTTTTATGCAAAAACTGTCTATTTCAACTAACTTTGTCCATCCAAAACGAACTTTGTACTTTGCTATGAAGTTCCACCAGGAATGAGTTTTCATGCAAAAACTGTCTATTTCAACTAACTTTGTCCATCTAAAACGAACTTTGTACTTTGCTATGAAGTTCCACCAGGAATGAAATTTCATGCAAAAACTGTCTTTTTCAACTTAATTCGTCCATCTGATTCGAACTTTGTACTTTGCTATGAAGTTCCACCAGGAATGAGTTTTCATGCAAAAACTGTCTATTTCAACTTAATTCGTCCATCTGATTCGAACTTTGTACTTTGCTATGAAGTTCCACCAGGAATGAGTTTTCATACAAAAACTGTCTATTTCAACTTAATTCGTCCATCCAAAACGAACTTTGTACTTTGCTATGAAGTTCCACCAGGAATGAGTTTTTATGCAAAAACTGTCTATTTCAACTAACTTTGTCCATCTAAAACGAACTTTGTACTTTGCTATGAAGTTCCACCAGGAATGAGTTTTCATGCAAAAACTGTCTATTTCAACTTAATTCGTCCATCTGATTCGAACTTTGTACTTTGCTATGAAGTTCCACCAGGAATGAGTTTTCATACAAAAACTGTCTATTTCAACTTAATTCGTCCATCCAAAACGAACTTTGTACTTTGCTATGAAGTTCCACCAGGAATGAGTTTTCATGCAAAAACTGTCTATTTCAACTAACTTTGTCCATCCAAAACGAACTTTGTACTTTGCTATGAAGTTCCACCAGGAATGAGTTTTCATACAAAAACTGTCTATTTCAACTAAATTGATCCATCCAAAACGAACTTTGTACTTTGCTATGAAGTTCCACCAGGAATGAGTTTTTATGCAAAAACTGTCTATTTCAACTAACTTTATCCATCCAAAACGAACTTTGTACTTTGCTATGAAGTTCCACCAGGAATGAGTTTTCATACAAAAACTGTCTATTTCAACTAAATTGATCCATCCAAAACGAACTTTGTACTTTGCTATGAAGTTCCACCAGGAATGAGTTTTTATGCAAAAACTGTCTATTTCAACTAACTTTGTCCATCTAAAACGAACTTTGTACTTTGCTATGAAGTTCTACCAGGAATGAGTTTTCATACAAAAACTGTCTATTTCAACTAAATTGATCCATCCAAAACGAACTTTGTACTTTGCTATGAAGTTCCACCAGGAATGAGTTTTTATGCAAAAACTGTCTATTTCAACTAACTTTGTCCATCTAAAACGAACTTTGTACTTTGCTATGAAGTTCCACCAGGAATGAGTTTTCATGCAAAAACTGTCTATCTATTTCAACTAATTCGTCCATCTGATTCGAACTTTGTACTTTGCTATGAAGTTCCACCAGGAATGAGTTTTCATACAAAAACTGTCTATTTCAACTAAATTGATCCATCCAAAAACGAACTTTGTACTTTGCTATGAAGTTCCACCAGGAATGAGTTTTCATGCAAAAAACTGTCTATTTCAACTAAATTGATCCATCCAAACGAACTTTGTACTTTGCTATGAAGTTTCACCAGGAATGAGTTTTCATACAAAAACTGTCTATTTCAACTTAATTCGTGCATCCAAAACGACTTTGTACTTTGCTATGAAGTTCCACCAGGAATGAGTTTTTATGCAAAAACTGTCTATTTCAACTAACTTTGTCCATCCAAAACGAACTTTGTACTTTGCTATGAAGTTCCACCAGGAATGAGTTTTCATGCAAAAACTGTCTATTTCAACTTAATTCGTCATCTGATTCGAACTTTGTACTTTGCTATGAAGTTCCACCAGGAATGAGTTTTCATGCAAAAACTGTCTATTTCAACTAACTTTGTCCATCCAAAACGAACTTTGTACTTTGCTATGAAGTTCCACCAGGAATGAGTTTTTATGCAAAAACTGTCTATTTCAACTAACTTTGTCCATCCAAAACGAACTTTGTACTTTGCTATGAAGTTCCACCAGGAATGAGTTTTCATGCAAAAAACTGTCTATTTCAACTTAATTCGTCATCCAAAACGAACTTTGGACTTTGCTATGAAGTTCCACCAGGAATGAGTTTTCATGCAAAAACTGTCTATTTCCAACTTAATTCGTCCATCTGATTCGAACTTTGTACTTTGCTATGAAGTTTCACCAGGAATGAGTTTTCATACAAAAACTGTCTATTTCAACTTAATTCGTGCATCCAAAACGAACTTTGTACTTTGCTATGAAGTTCCACCAGGAATGAGTTTTTATGCAAAAACTGTCTATTTCAACTAACTTTGTCCATCCAAAACGAACTTTGTACTTTGCTATGAAGTTCCACCAGGAATGAGTTTTCATGCAAAAACTGTCTATTTCAACTTAATTCGTCCATCCAAAACGAACTTTGTACTTTGCTATGAAGTTCCACCAGGAATGAGTTTTCATGCAAAAACTTGTCTATTTCAACTAACTTTGTCCATCCAAAACGAACTTTGTACTTTGCTATGAAGTTCCACCAGGAATGAGTTTTTATGCAAAACTGTCTATTTCAACTAACTTGTCCATCCAAAACGAACTTTGTACTTTGCTATGAAGTTCCACCAGGAATGAGTTTTCATGCAAAAACTGTCTATTTCAACTAACTTTGTCCATCCAAAACGAACTTTGTACTTTGCTATGAAGTTCCACCAGTAATGAGTTTTTATGCAAAAACTGTCTATTTCAACTAACTTTGTCCATCCAAAACGAACTTTGTACTTTGCTATGAAGTTCCACAGGAATGAGTTTTCATACAAAAACTGTCTATTTCAACTTAATTCGTGCATCCAAAACGAACTTTGTACTTTGCTATGAAGTTCCACCAGGAATGAGTTTTTATGCAAAAAACTGTCTATTTCAACTAACTTTGTCCATCCAAAACGAACTTTGTACTTTGCTATGAAGTTCCACCAGAATGAGTTTTTCATGCAAAAACTGTCTATTTCAACTAAATTGATCCATC
This sequence comes from Anopheles moucheti, assembly GCF_943734755.1. Lineage (NCBI taxonomy): Eukaryota > Metazoa > Arthropoda > Insecta > Diptera > Culicidae > Anopheles > Anopheles moucheti. The sequence continues at coordinate 1,511 of NW_026453832.1, read as the reverse complement.
CAAAACGAACTTTGTACTTTGCTATGAAGTTCCACCAGGAATGAGTTTTCATAGCAAAAACTGTCTATTTCAACTACTTTGTCCATCCAAAACAAACTTTGTACTTTGCTATGAAGTTCCACCAGGAATGAGTTTTCATGCAAAAACTGTCTATTTCAAACTAAATTGATCCATCCAAAACGAACTTTGTACTTTGCTATGAAGTTCCACCAGGAATGAGTTTTCATGCAAAAACTGTCTATTTCAACTAACTTTGGTCCATCCAAAACGAACTTTGTACTTTGCTATGAAGTTCCCACCAGGAATGAGTTTTTATGCAAAAACTGTCTATTTCAACTACTTTGTCCATCCAAAACGAACTTTGTACTTTGCTATGAAGTTCCACCAGGAATGAGTTTTTATGCAAAAACTGTCTATTTCAACTAACTTTGTCCATCCAAAACGAACTTTGTACTTTGCTATGAAGTTCCACCAGGAATGAGTTTTCATACAAAAACTGTCTATTTCAACTTAATTCGTCCATCCAAAACGAACTTTGTACTTTGCTAGAAGTTCCACCAGGAATGAGTTTTCATGCAAAAACTGTCTATTTCAACTAACTTTGTCCATCCAAAACAAACTTTGTACTTTTGCTATGAAGTTCCACCAGGAATGAGTTTTCATGCAAAAACTGTCTATTTCAACTTAATTCGTCCATCCAAAACGAACTTTGTACTTTGCTATGAAGTTCCACCAGGAATGAATTTTCATGCAAAAACTGTCTATTTCAACTACTTTGTCCATACCAAAACGAACTTTGTACTTTGCTATGAAGTTCCACCAGGAATGAGTTTTTATGCAAAAAACTGTCTATTTCAACTTAATTCGTCCATCTGATTCGAACTTTGTACTTTGCTATGAAGTTCCACCAGGAATGAGTTTTCATACAAAAACTGTCTATTTCAACTTAATTCGTGCATCCAAAACGAACTTTGTACTTTGCTATGAAGTTCCACCAGGAATGAGTTTTTATGCAAAAACTGTCTATTTCAACTAACTTTGTCCATCCAAAACGAACTTTGTACTTTGCTATGAAGTTCCACCAGGAATGAGTTTTCATGCAAAACCTGTCTATTTCAACTTAATTCGTCCATCCAAAACGAACTTTGTACTTTGCTATGAAGTTCCACCAGGAATGAGTTTTCATGCAAAAACTGTCTATTTCAACTAACTTTGTCCATCCAAAACGAACTTTGTACTTTGCTATGAAGTTCCACCAGGAATGAGTTTTCATACAAAAACTGTCTATTTCAACTAAATTGATCCATCCAAAACGAACTTTGTACTTTGCTATGAAGTTCCACCAGGAATGAGTTTTTATGCAAAAACTGTCTATTTCAACTAACTTTGTCCATCCAAAACGAACTTTGTACTTTGCTATGAAGTTCCACCAGAATGAGTTTTCATGCAAAAACTGTCTATTTCAACTTAATTCGTCCATCTGATTCGAACTTTGTACTTTGCCTATGAAG
>NW_026453831.1:0-39446 GCF_943734755.1 Anopheles moucheti | reverse complement strand
AGCAAAGTACAAAGTTCGTTTTGGATGGACAAAGTTAGTTGAAATAGACAGTTTTTGCATGAAAACTCATTCCTGATGGAACTTCATAGCAAAGTACAAAGTTCGTTTTGGATGGATCAATTTAGTTGAAATAGACAGTTTTTGCATGAAAACTCATTCCTGGTGGAACTTCATAGCAAAGTACAAAGTTCGTTTTGGATGGACAAAGTTAGTTGAAATAGACAGTTTTTGCATGAAAATTCATTCCTGGTGGAACTTCATAGCAAAGTACAAAGTTCGTTTTGGATGGACAAAGTTAGTTGAAATAGACAGTTTTTGCATGAAAACTCATTCCTGGTGGAACTTCATAGCAAAGTACAAAGTTCGTTTTGGATGGATCAATTTAGTTGAAATAGACAGTTTTTGCATGAAAACTCATTCCTGGTGGAACTTCATAGCAAAGTACAAAGTTCGTTTTGGATGGATCAATTTAGTTGAAATAGACAGTTTTTGCATGAAAACTCATTCCTGGTGGAACTTCATAGCAAAGTACAAAGTTCGTTTTGGATGGACAAATTTAGTTGAAATAGATAATTTTTGCATGAAAACTCATTTCTGGTGGAACTTCATAGCAAAGTACAAAGTTCGTTTTGGATGGACAAAGTTAGTTGAAATAGACAGTTTTTGCATGAAAACTCATTCCTGGTGGAACTTCATAGCAAAGTACAAAGTTCGTTTTGGATGGATCAATTTAGTTGAAATAGACAGTTTTTGCATGAAAACTCATTCCTGGTGGAACTTCATAGCAAAGTACAAAGTTCGTTTTGGATGGATCAATTTAGTTGAAATAGACAGTTTTTGCATGAAAACTCATTCCTGGTGGAACTTCATAGCAAAGTACAAAGTTCGTTTTGGATGGACAAAGTTAGTTGAAATAGACAGTTTTTGCATGAAAACTCATTCCTGGTGGAACTTCATAGCAAAGTACAAAGTTCGTTTTGGATGGACAAAGTTAGTTGAAATAGACAGTTTTTGCATGAAAACTCATTCCTGGTGGAACTTCATAGCAAAGTACAAAGTTCGTTTTGGATGAACGAATTAAGTTGAAATAGACAGTTTTTGCATAAAAAACTCATTCCTGGTGGAACTTCATAGCAAAGTACAAAGTTCGTTTTGGATGGACAAAGTTAGTTGAAATAGACAGTTTTTGCATGAAAATTCATTCCTGGTGGAACTTCATAGCAAAGTACAAAGTTCGTTTTGGATGGACAAAGTTAGTTGAAATAGACAGTTTTTGCATGAAAACTCATTCCTGGTGGAACTTCATAGCAAAGTACAAAGTTCGTTTTGGATGGATCAATTTAGTTGAAATAGACAGTTTTTGCATGAAAACTCATTCCTGGTGGAACTTCATAGCAAAGTACAAAGTTCGTTTTGGATGGACGAATTAAGTTGAAATAGACAGTTTTTGCATAAAAACTCATTCCTGGTGGAACTTCATAGCAAAGTACAAAGTTCGTTTTGGATGGACAAAGTTAGTTGAAATAGACAGTTTTTGCATGAAAACTCATTCCTGGTGGAACTTCATAGCAAAGTACAAAGTTCGTTTTGAATGGACGAATTAAGTTGAAATAGACAGTTTTTGCATAAAAACTCATTCCTGGTGGAACTTCATAGCAAAGTACAAAGTTCGTTTTGGATGGACAAAGTTAGTTGAAATAGACAGTTTTTGCATGAAAACTCATTCCTGATGGAACTTCATAGCAAAGTACAAAGTTCGTTTTGGATGGACAAAGTTAGTTGAAATAGACAGTTTTTGCATGAAAACTCATTCCTGGTGGAACTTCATAGCAAAGTACAAAGTTCGTTTTGGATGGACAAAGTTAGTTGAAATAGACAGTTTTTGCATGAAAACTCATTCCTGGTGGAACTTCATCGCAAAGTACAAAGTTCGTTTTGGATGGACAAAGTTAGTTGAAATAGACAGTTTTTGCATGAAAACTCATTCCTGGTGGAACTTCATAGCAAAGTACAAAGTTCGTTTTGGATGGATCAATTCAGTTGAAATAGACAGTTTTTGCATGAAAACTCATTCCTGGTGGAACTTCATAGCAAAGTACAAAGTTCGTTTTGGATGGACAAAGTTAGTTGAAATAGACAGTTTTTGCATGAAAACTCATTCCTGGTGGAACTTCATAGCAAAGTACAAAGTTCGTTTTGGATGGACAAAGTTAGTTGAAATAGACAGTTTTTGCATGAAAACTCATTCCTGGTGGAACTTCATAGCAAAGTACAAAGTTCGTTTTGGATGGACAAAGTTAGTTGAAATAGACAGTTTTTGCATAAAAACTCATTCCTGGTGGAACTTCATAGCAAAGTACAAAGTTCGTTTTGGATGGACAAAGTTAGTTGAAATAGACAGTTTTTGCATGAAAACTCATTCCTGGTGGAACTTCATAGCAAAGTACAAAGTTCGTTTTGGATGGACAAAGTTAGTTGAAATAGACAGTTTTTGCATGAAAACTCATTCCTGGTGGAACTTCATAGCAAAGTACAAAGTTCGTTTTGGATGGACAAAGTTAGTTGAAATAGACAGTTTTTGAATGAAAACTCATTCCTGGTGGAACTTCATAGCAAAGTACAAAGTTCGTTTTGGATGGACAAAGTTAGTTGAAATAGACAGTTTTTGCATAAAAACTCATTCCTGGTGGAACTTCATAGCAAAGTACAAAGTTCGTTTTGGATGGACAAAGTTAGTTGAAATAGACAGTTTTTGCATGAAAACTCATTCCTGGTGGAACTTCATAGCAAAGTACAAAGTTCGTTTTGGATGGACAAAGTTAGTTGAAATAGACAGTTTTTGCATAAAAACTCATTCCTGGTGGAACTTCATAGCAAAGTACAAAGTTCGTTTTGGATGGACAAAGTTAGTTGAAATAGACAGTTTTTGAATGAAAACTCATTCCTGGTGGAACTTCATAGCAAAGTACAAAGTTCGTTTTGGATGGATCAATTTAGTTGAAATAGACAGTTTTTGCATGAAAACTCATTCCTGGTGGAACTTCATCGCAAAGTACAAAGTTCGTTTTGGATGGACAAAGTTAGTTGAAATAGACAGTTTTTGCATGAAAACTCATTCCTGGTGGAACTTCATAGCAAAGTACAAAGTTCGTTTTGGATGGACAAAGTTAGTTGAAATAGACAGTTTTTGCATAAAAACTCATTCCTGGTGGAACTTCATAGCAAAGTACAAAGTTCGTTTTGGATGGACAAAGTTAGTTGAAATAGACAGTTTTTGCATGAAAACTCATTCCTGGTGGAACTTCATAGCAAAGTTCAAAGTTCGTTTTGGATGGACAAAGTTAGTTGAAATAGACAGTTCTTGAATGAAAACTCATTCCTGGTGGAACTTCATAGCAAAGTACAAAGTTCGTTTTGGATGGATCAATTTAGTTGAAATAGACAGTTTTTGCATGAAAACTCATTCCTGGTGGAACTTCATCGCAAAGTACAAAGTTCGTTTTGGATGGACAAAGTTAGTTGAAATGGACAGTTTTTGCATGAAAACTCATTCCTGGTGGAACTTCATAGCAAAGTACAAAGTTCGTTTTGGATGGACAAAGTTAGTTGAAATAGACAGTTTTTGCATAAAAACTCATTCCTGGTGGAACTTCATAGCAAAGTACAAAGTTCGTTTTGGATGGACAAAGTTAGTTGAAATAGACAGTTTTTGCATGAAAACTCATTCCTGGTGGAACTTCATAGCAAAGTACAAAGTTCGTTTTGGATGGACAAAGTTAGTTGAAATAGACAGTTTTTGCATGAAAACTCATTCCTGGTGGAACTTCATAGCAAAGTACAAAGTTCGTTTTGGATGGATCAATTCAGTTGAAATAGACAGTTTTTGCATGAAAACTCATTCCTGGTGGAACTTCATAGCAAAGTACAAAGTTCGTTTTGGATGGACAAAGTTAGTTGAAATAGACAGTTTTTGCATGAAAACTCATTCCTGGTGGAACTTCATACCAAAGTACAAAGTTCGTTTTGGATGGACAAAGTTAGTTGAAATAGACAGTTTTTGCATGAAAACTCATTCCTGGTGGAACTTCATAGCAAAGTACAAAGTTCGTTTTGGATGGACAAAGTTAGTTGAAATAGACAGTTTTTGCATGAAAACTCATTCCTGGTGGAACTTCATAGCAAAGTTCAAAGTTCGTTTTGGATGGACAAAGTTAGTTGAAATAGACAGTTCTTGAATGAAAACTCATTCCTGGTGGAACTTCATAGCAAAGTACAAAGTTCGTTTTGGATGGATCAATTTAGTTGAAATAGACAGTTTTTGCATGAAAACTCATTCCTGGTGGAACTTCATAGCAAAGTACAAAGTTCGTTTTGGATGGACAAAGTTAGTTGAAATAGACAGTTTTTGCATGAAAACTCATTCCTGGTGGAACTTCATAGCAAAGTACAAAGTTCGTTTTGGATGGACAAAGTTAGTTGAAATAGACAGTTTTTGCATGAAAACTCATTCCTGGTGGAACTTCATAGCAAAGTACAAAGTTCGTTTTGGATGGACAAAGTTAGTTGAAATAGACAGTTTTTGCATGAAAACTCATTCCTGGTGGAACTTCATAGCAAAGTACAAAGTTCGTTTTGGATGGACAAAGTTAGTTGAAATAGACAGTTTTTGCATGAAAACTCATTCCTGGTGGAACTTCATAGCAAAGTACAAAGTTCGTTTTGGATGGACAAAGTTAGTTGAAATAGACAGTTTTTGCATGAAAACTCATTCCTGGTGGAACTTCATAGCAAAGTACAAAGTTCGTTTTGGATGGACAAAGTTAGTTGAAATAGACAGTTTTTGCATGAAAACTCATTCCTGGTGGAACTTCATAGCAAAGTACAAAGTTCGTTTTGGATGGACAAAGTTAGTTGAAATAGACAGTTTTTGCATGAAAACTCATTCCTGGTGGAACTTCATAGCAAAGTACAAAGTTCGTTTTGGATGGACAAAGTTAGTTGAAATAGACAGTTTTTGAATGAAAACTCATTCCTGGTGGAACTTCATAGCAAAGTACAAAGTTCGTTTTGGATGGACAAAGTTAGTTGAAATAGACAGTTTTTGCATGAAAACTCATTCCTGGTGGAACTTCATAGCAAAGTACAAAGTTCGTTTTGGATGGACAAAGTTAGTTGAAATAGACAGTTTTTGCATGAAAACTCATTCCTGGTGGAACTTCATAGCAAAGTACAAAGTTCGTTTTGGATGGACAAAGTTAGTTGAAATAGACAGTTTTTGCATGAAAACTCATTCCTGGTGGAACTTCATAGCAAAGTACAAAGTTCGTTTTGGATGGACAAAGTTAGTTGAAATAGACAGTTTTTGCATGAAAACTCATTCCTGGTGGAACTTCATAGCAAAGTACAAAGTTCGTTTTGGATGGACAAAGTTAGTTGAAATAGACAGTTTTTGAATGAAAACTCATTGCTGGTGGAACTTCATAGCAAAGTACAAAGTTCGTTTTGGATGGACAAAGTTAGTTGAAATAGACAGTTTTTGCATGAAAACTCATTCCTGGTGGAACTTCATAGCAAAGTACAAAGTTCGTTTTGGATGGACAAAGTTAGTTGAAATAGACAGTTTGTTGTAAATGCGTTTGTTTTGATAACGCTTACGCCCTACAACAGCCGTCTGCTGTTGTAGAGCTTCGAGAGCAGAAACAACGGTGGGACAGTGCCCACCATTATTATAGCGGCGGTTGCGATGGCGCCCTGGGAAAAAAGGGATAAATAGAGCCGAAGGACGCGCCCTCGGTCTCTTTTAACCGCGACTGTTTGCCGAAATAAAGGACTAATTTTGTGATTCTTCTGTAAACTAAGATATCGTACAGAATTAATTTTGGACTTTCGCGGCATTCTCAACACTTCACAAAATTAGTATCGTTTCACTCACTCGTTCGCGATATTTAATCGTATTTAAATCTTCACTGCGAAGTAGTACGCGTAATACGAACGGACGATACCGCGCGAAAGTAGGCACGTAAATCTTGCCATCGGGAGTTGTGTTTTTTTTCGCGAGTGAAAGCATAGTTTTGTTGCAGAATGGAAAGAGCGTCGTTGGACGAAAGCTGCGAAGAGGTTGCGGCGGAGCTGCAAGAGCAGCTAGCAAGCACATCGGCTGTTTCCCCTGGAAGGCGCCTAAGCGCCGTGGAAAAGCCATCGAAGGACGAGGACGCGGCACCAGCGAGGCAACATCGGAGCTTGGAGGCAAGGCGGAAGCGCCTTGAAATAGAGCGAAAGGAATTTGAGCTTGAAACGGCTCGAAAGGAGTTTGAGTTCGCGAAAGCTCGAAGGGAGCTTGCTTTCCAAATGCAGGAAATCGAGCTCGAGGAAGAAATCTCCGACCGAAGCAGCCAGGTGAGTGCTTACGTGGGGAAAATGGAAGCCTGGGTACGGGATACGGACTGTATCGGAGTGACGCCGTCGGGTCGTCACCATGGCGACGATCATCGAAATGGTGGTCCAGGTCATCTACCCTTGCCCCAAGTGCAACCGCGGGTGCCTGGGCGGCACGTATGGTTCCCATATCGTTTCGATACGACGGCGAGCTGGCGGACGATGTGCAAGGTCGTCAACCCTTGACCCCAGCAACAACCCGTTGCCCCCCAGAGTACGATCGCACTTGGGCAGCGGATCAAGCGGCGGCTCAGGAACGCGAGTATGCGGAGTGGAGACGTGCGGTGGAGGATTCCATCAAGACGCACCGCGAGACCAAGCTTGGACGGCCATACAAGCTTGGGAAAATGGCAGCAGCAACGCCAATTCAAAATAAGCCGAATGTAACGGAGGAAAAGGGCCCTGCAGTTCGCGTATCACTCCTGACACCGAGCCAAGAGGCTGCACGCAAGGCGATCCCAAAAGAGCTCCCGATATTTTCCGGGACGGTCGAACAATGGCCACTTTTCATCGCGACGTACGAACGATCGACAACGCTCTGTGGGTTTAGTGACGATGAAAACCTAATTCGGCTTCAGCGGGCACTACGAGGACCAGCGTTAGATTCGGTGGATCACCTGTTATTGCTACCGAACGGTCTAGCGAACGTGATAAATATTTTACGCACGGAATATGGCCGTCTCGACCTTATAGTGGACAGTCTAATCGAGAAAGTGAGGAGGTTACCCCCTGTTAGGGCCGAACGCTTAGAGTCGCTAGCGGTGTTTGGAAAAATGGTGCGGAAGATGTGTGCCACAATAGAGGCTTCCGGGTTACGCGATTACGATTGCAACGTTACGTTGCTACGGGAGCTAGTAGCAAAGCTTCCCGCCGAACGAGGTCTAGAGTGGGCCAGGTACAAAGTTAAGCTGTCGCGGGAAACCATAGGTGAATTTGATAAATGGTTTTCCGAAATCGCTACGGCCGCGGGCGCCGCGGCAAAGACTCTCGAACGAACGATACGACCCGAAACGACACGATCACTACCGGTAAGAAAAGCACCCGCACACGTAAACGTCCATAGTGCAGTGCGAAGAACGTTTTGTGTCCTGTGCCACGATTCCTGCCGTACGCTAGCCGATTGCGCACGTTTTCTTGAATTGACGGTGCGGGAGAGACGCACACACATTCAGAGGCGTAAATTATGCTCTTCGTGCCTAGGAACGCATAGGGGCATATGTTTCGTCAGGACGCGCTGTGGTACTAACGGGTGCCAGGAAATGCACCACCAACTGTTACACAGCACAGAACAACCAGGATCGCACAGGAACACACTAATCACTCACTCACTTAACTCACATCTCGGCAACAACACTAACGCTCTTTTCCGATATGTTCCCGTTGTAGTGTATGGTGAGAAGGCGAATATAAACACCTATGCGTTTATAGATGAGGGTTCCTCAGCTACATTCGTGGATCGCGGGCTGATCGAAGAACTGGGTATAGAGGGTACTTTGAACCCCTTGTGCTTGAAGTGGACGGACGACACTGTGCGGAACGAGGCCGATTCGTTAGAGGTTGGGCTGCGGATCTCGGGGAGGCATCAAGGAGCGGTGGTATACGACCTACGACAGGTACACACCTTGCGAGATCTCTCGTTGCCAGCACAGATTCTGTCGATCGAGAAGATGGTGAAGCTGCATTCGTACCTAAAAGGAATCCCAATCTCTTCATACACGAATGTGGTACCGCGCATCCTGATAGGCGTGAACAATATTTACCTACGCTGTGTTGAAGGTGGTTTTAACGAACCAATCGCCGCAAAGACAAGGCTCGGGTGGACGATGTTCGGTCCGTGCAGCGCATCCGGTCCCGTAAGTAGCACCGCATATAACAATTTTCATTTGTGTACCTGTAACGAGGAAAATAGTCAGAAGCTGGACATGGCATTAAAAGCGTACTTCTCTCTGGATTCCATTGGAGTCAGCGCTTCCCGCAAACTGATACCGAAGGAAGAAGAACGCGCGGTTGAGATGCTGAATACCGGAACTAAATTGATAGGTGACCGGTATCAGACGTCCCTATTGTGGAAGTATGACGACGTGCGCCTACCATGCAATCGCGAAATGGCTCTCAAACGTTATGTGTGTCTGAAAAGGAAATGTGAAAAAGAACCGAAATTTACGAAGGCGGTAAACGATAAGATGCGTGAATACGTTGACAAGGGATACATTCGGCGTATGTCGGCGGAGGAAATCGCGGAGCAAACGGAGAGGGATTGGTATCTCCCGATCTTTCCGGTTCTCAATCCGAACAAGCCCGGCAAGCTACGTATGGTGTTCGATGCAGCTGCGCAGGAACACGGAGTTAGCCTTAACACGTTTTTGCTCGCAGGTCCAGACCAACTGGTGGGGTTGGTTCAAGTGCTATACAAGTTCCGGGAGTATCGAGTCGCTGTAACGGGAGACATCCGCGAAATGTTCTTCCAGGTGCGCATGAATCCCGCCGACCAACGGAGTCAGATGGTTCTGTGGGACGATGGTAGAAGGTCAAGCGGAGAGCCCAGCGTCTATGCCGTCTCCGTAATGACGTTCGGGGCGGCTTGCTCACCCGCTAGTGCTCATTTCGTAAAAAACCTCAACGCGGAGAGGTTCGTGGATCGTTTCCCACGAGCAGTGCAGTGTATAAAATACGAGCATTACGTGGACGACATGCTGGCCAGCGTCGAGACCGTTGACGAGGCAGTCACTTTGGCGGAGAACGTAAGGTTCGTGCATTCGAAGGGCGGTTTCGAGATAAGAAATTGGTTGTCGAACGAGAAGGCCGTCTCACATAGGTTACGGAGCGGAGCTAACAACGATACGTCGATGGACATGTGTTCAAATCAAAGCACCGAAAAGGTACTTGGTATGTGGTGGAATACAGCTGACGACACCTTCACCTTTCGAATAAATCCGCGTATCGATGTGAAGCTACTAAAAGGTGGCAGATTACCCGCAAGGCGTGAAGTATTGAGCACACTAATGATGATTTACGATCCTTTAGGACTTATTGGCCATTTCCTAATGTTCCTCAAAGTTCTCTTACAGGATCTATGGAGATCCGGTATTCACTGGGACAAACCAATTGAAGGTGAAGCTGCAAGGAAGTGGTTGAGATGGATCGGGCTACTACCAGAACTGGAGAAGGTAACCATCAGGAGGTGTTACCGAACCACAACGTCATCGAAGGCACCGAACGTACAACTGCACGTTTTCACCGACGCTAGCGAAAGTGGAATGGCTGCTGTGGCTTACCTGCGTTTCGAGGAAGACGGGATAGTAGAGTGTGCTTTAATTGGGTCCAAAACACGAGTCGCACCGCTGAAACTTTTATCCATACCAACGTTGGAGCTTCAAGCGGCGGTGATAGGAGCACGATTCGCGGAGCACATCATCAAGACGCATCGGTTGAAGGTTACCAGGAGGGTGTTCTGGACGGACTCGCGGAACGTTGTGAGCTGGATACGATCGGACCATAGGCGATACAGCACGTTTGTCGCCTTTCGGGTGAGTGAGCTGGTCGAGACGACAGAGATTAACGAGTGGCGGTGGCTTTCCACTAAGGTCAACGTAGCGGATGACGGGACGAAGTGGCAGGGAGTTCCGGACTTAACCTCATCCAGCAGATGGTTCCGAGGGCCAGGGTTCCTGTGGGAATCTGAAGAAAAGTGGCCAATCAATAGAAATGATCCGGGTGAGACAGCAGAAGAGATACGCAAGAGCGTGTTACACCATACCGTGGTTGATGCTGTAGTCGACTTCACTCGTTTCTCACGCTGGAAGAAACTATTGAGAGCGGTCGGTTATGTTCTTCGGTATATCGGGAACACTCGGCGACGGATTAGGCAAGTGAAGAAGGTAACAGGGCCACTGACACAGGATGAACTGCTAGCTGCGGAACGGACACTCTACACGTTGGTGCAGTCGGAAGGGTTTGCTGCCGATATTAAATGCCTGCGCAGCGATGCGCGGAAGAAACATCCTTGGAAACAGGCGATTAACCGGAACAGTGTGCTCTACAAGCTTTTGCCTGAAATTGATGAAAACGGTGTACTACGTATGAGGGGACGACTGACAAATTGTGCGTTGTTAGGGGCTTCGTTTGCAAAGCCAGTTATCTTACCAAGAAGACACCCCGTCACAGATCTGATCATCAGAGACTTCCACGAGCGCTTTTGTCATCAGAGCCACAGAACAGTGGTGGCTCAACTCCGGATGCGGTACTATATACCGAAACTGCTAGTGGAGTTTAACCGGGTACGACGAGACTGTCAGCAGTGTAAAATATGGAACGCCGTGCCAAATCCACCCCTGATGGGGGACATTCCTCGGCAGAGGGTAGCAGTGTATCAACGGGCCTTCACGTATACCGGTCTAGATTATTTTGGACCGATACTCGTGGTCGTGGGACGTCACTCGGAGAAGCGCTGGGGAGCGCTGTTCACCTGTCTTACTACAAGGGCGGTTCACCTCGAAGTAGCTCATGCACTAACAACTGCTTCCTGTATTTTAGCTATCCGCCGGTTCATCGCAAGAAGAGGCTCGCCGAGGGAGATAATAAGCGATCGGGGTACCAACTTCGTCGGGGCGGCGAGAGAGCTCAAAGACGCCTTGAAGGAAGTAGATGAAAGCACGCTTAAGTCGAGGTTCAATAGTCCTGAGTTGAAGTGAAGCTTCAACCCGCCGGCAGCACCTCATTTCGGTGGTAGTTGGGAGCGTCTAGTCCAGTCGGTAAAGAAGATACTGTGTAGCTTCGATTTACCACGATTGCCCACGGATGAACTGTTACTGTCCACGCTAACAGAAGTTGAGATGATGGTCAACTCCAGACCACTTACATACTTACCGATCGACGATGAGCTGGACTGTCCGATAACGCCGAACCACTTATTGCTCGGTAGTGCCGATGGGAGTAAAGCAGCCGCTTTTTTCGATGATTCACCGACTTCAATACGGTCGTTATGGGGTGCCCTGCAAACCAACGCGGATATATTCTGGAAGCGGTGGATTGCAGACTATCTACCAACACTCACCCGCAGGACGAAATGGTTCCACCCGGTGCCGCCGATCCAGGTGGGAGACGTAGTGGTAATCGCGGACGGGAATTTACCGAGGAATACCTGGCCAATGGGACGCGTTCTAGAAGTGACCCGTGCTAAAGACGGTCAGGTTAGAAGGGCAACGGTGCAAACGACATGCGGGATACTAGAAAGACCGGCAGCTAAGATAGCGGTTCTGGATGTCGGGAAACGCGAAACGAACGAATGAGGCGCGCGCGAGATAGGGAAACCGCGTGGTTTCGTGACAGATTAGGATGCATAAGATAAACAAACAAACGTTAGAAGAGTGTAACGCCCAGGGGCGCTACACTGGTGGGGAGATTGTTGTAAATGCGTTTGTTTTGATAACGCTTACGCCCTACAACAGCCGTCTGCTGTTGTAGAGCTTCGAGAGCAGAAACAACGGTGGGACAGTGCCCACCATTATTATAGCGGCGGTTGCGATGGCGCCCTGGGAAAAAAGGGATAAATAGAGCCGAAGGACGCGCCCTCGGTCTCTTTTAACCGCGACTGTTTGCCGAAATAAAGGACTAATTTTGTGATTCTTCTGTAAACTAAGATATCGTACAGAATTAATTTTGGACTTTTGCGGCATTCTCAACACAGTTTTTGCATAAAAACTCATTCCTGGTGGAACTTCATAGCAAAGTACAAAGTTCGTTTTGGATGGATCAATTTAGTTGAAATAGACAGTTTTTGCATGAAAACTCATTCCTGGTGGAACTTCATAGCAAAGTACAAAGTTCGTTTTGGATGGACAAAGTTAGTTGAAATAGACAGTTTTTGCATGAAAACTCATTCCTGGTGGAACTTCATAGCAAAGTACAAAGTTCGTTTTGGATGGACAAAGTTAGTTGAAATAGACAGTTTTTGCATGAAAACTCATTCCTGGTGGAACTTCATAGCAAAGTACAAAGTTCGAATCGGATGGACGAATTAAGTTGAAATAGACAGTTTTTGCATGAAAACTCATTCCTGGTGGAACTTCATAGCAAAGTACAAAGTTCGTTTTGGATGGACGAATTAAGTTGAAATAGACAGTTTTTGCATGAAAACTCATTCCTGGTGGAACTTCATAGCAAAGTACAAAGTTCGTTTTGGATGGATCAATTCAGTTGAAATAGACAGTTCTTGCATGGTAACACATTCCTGGTAGAACTACATAGCAAAGTACAAAGTTCGTTTTGGATGGATCAATTTAGTTGAAATAGACAGTTTTTGCATGAAAACTCATTCCTGGTGGAACTTCATAGCAAAGTACAAAGTTCGTTTTGGATGGACAAAGTTAGTTGAAATAGACAGTTCTTGCATGGTAACACATTCCTGGTAGAACTACATAGCAAAGTACAAAGTTCGTTTTGGATGAACAAAGTTAGTTGAAATAAACAGTTTTTGCATAAAAACTTATTCCTGGTGGAACTTCATAGCAAAGTACAAAGTTCGTTTTGGATGGACAAAGTTAGTTGAAATAGACAGTTTTTGCATGAAAACCCATTCCTGGTGGAACTTCATAGCAAAGTACAAAGTTCGTTTTGGATGGACAAAGTTAGTTGAAATAGACAGTTTTTGCATGAAAACTCATTCCTGGTGGAACTTCATAGCAAAGTACAAAGTTCGTTTTGGATGGACAAAGTTAGTTGAAATAGACAGTTTTTGCATGAAAACTCATTCCTGGTGGAACTTCATAGCAAAGTACAAAGTTCGAATCGGATGGACGAATTAAGTTGAAATAGACAGTTTTTGCATGAAAACTCATTCCTGGTGGAACTTCATAGCAAAGTACAAAGTTCGTTTTGGATGGATCAATTTAGTTGAAATAGACAGTTTTTGCATGAAAACTCATTCCTGGTGGAACTTCATAGCAAAGTACAAAGTTCTATGGGGTACTATTTTGTCTATTTTCGGTATTGGAATATCAGAGTCGAAGGATAGCTGTTGTTCACTCAATGGTCACTTGCATACTGACTTATTTTATTACGTTACGATTAATCGTTAGTGGTAGTTAGTTCTTACAACTGTTAGTGCTGTTGTAACACGCGCGGTGCGTGCGTACGATGTGTGTGTGCGTAAGACGTATGAAGAAGAGTTTACACGTCTTCGCCACAGTACTTCCCCCTTAGATTTTAATACCGATTAGGAATTATAACTCTACGTCCTGATCGCGTTTTATATGGAGGATCGGTAACGGTTGATTCGGGTGTTTGATTTGTGGTAGTGTCTTCTTGGGTAAATGCTGCTTTAAGACGATCGACCGAAATTGGGATGTTCTTGCCTTTAACTTCTACGATGAAAACTTTTTTCTTCCGACGGACTACTCGGTATGGCCCATCATACGGTTGCGTGAGAGGTGGCTTGATGGCTCCAACTCTAACGAAAACGTGCGTACATGAATGCAGTTCCTTTTGCGTGAATGGAGATTCACGAGTGTTGTGGTTGCTGGTTGGTTTCGGTATCACTGTTGACATCATTCGTTTCAGCTGGGTTGCGAATTCTGGTGTAGCTTTTCCATCTTCGGTCTGCACGAAGAATTCACCAGGTAGTCGGAGTGGTACGCCGTAAATGAGTTCAGCAGCTGTGGCCTGGACGTCTTCTTTCAAAGAAGACCGCATACCTAAGAGGACGAAAGGCAAAACTTCTGTCCACTTGGAGTTCTGGTGGCACATTATTGCTGCTTTAAGCTGACGATGTACGCGCTCGATTTGTCCATTGGCTTGTGGATGGTACGGAGTTGTGCGTAAGTGTGTTATGCCAAGCACGCTTGTAAGTGCGCGAAACAGCTCTGACTCGAACTGTCTGCCACAATCGGTGGTAATGTTCGTTGGTACACCAAAGCGCGCTATCCAGCCGTTGATGAATGCGCGTGCCACGGTGTGTGCAGTCATGTTCGGTAAGGGATAAACCTCAGGCCATCTGGTAAACTTATCGATGATCGTAAGGCAATATGCGTTACCATCCGCTGGTGGTAATGGTCCTATGATATCTATGTGTATGTGTGCAAATCGACTATCAGGTGTTCTGATTTGCGATATCGGCGTTCTGTTGTGGCGTTGTGTTTTTGACTTTTGGCATGGTATGCAATTAGTAACTACTGATTTGCAATCGCGACGAAGAGAAGGCCAGATGAAACGGTCGGAAACTAGACGAGTGGTTGCGCGGATGCCCGGGTGTGAAGCGCTATGCAATTTTCCGATGATTTGTTTTCTGAACTCGTTTGGCACGAAAGGACGGATGGCTTCTGTGGAGACGTCGCAGTAGATAGGCGTATTTGCCAACGGTGATTTCAGGCGTTTAAGAAGGACCGAGGTGTTCGTAGGTGGATTTTTTAAAAAATCTTTAAGATCGGAATCAGATTTCTGTAACTCAGCCATGCGGTTGTAGTCGATCGTTTCGATATTGGTGATGGTGTTGATACGACTAAGCATGTCGGCCACTTTATTCGCCTCGCCCGCTACATGTCGAATATCGGTGGTGAATTCGCTAATGTAGCTAAGTCTGCGTTGCTGTGTTGGAGTTGCTTTTTCTGGACGCTGTTGGAAAGCTGTGGTAAGAGGCTTGTGGTCTGTGTATATACAGAATTCTCGTGCTTGTAAAGTATCTTTGAAGTGCTTAACTGCTTCATACATTGCGATGAGTTCTCTATCGTATGTACTCAGTTTTTGTTGGCTTTCGTTCAGCTTGCGGGAAAAAAAAATGCGAGTGGCTGTGGTCCTTTTATGGTGATCTGGTGAAGAACGGCACCAATACATGTGTTTGAAGCATCCACATCGAGGGAGAGTATTCCTTCAGGTGAAGGATGCGCAAGCATAGTAGCATTAGCTAAACCTTGTTTGCAGCTTTGAAATGCTTCGTTGGTAGTGTCGTTCCACTCTAGGACTGTAATATCATTTTTTATGTTGCCCGAGATCATAGCTTGAAGGATGCGCTGATTTTCTGCTGCGCGCGGGATGAAACGACGATAGAAATTGATGGCACCCAAAAATCTCTTCATCTGCTTGGCATTTGTTGGTCTAGGCATATCTAGAATGGCTTGCACCTTGTTTGGTTTCGGATGTATTCCGTCTGCTGTGACTTGGTGTCCTAGAAAATCAACCGATTTTTGACCAATTTGGCATTTTGCAGCGTTGATGACGAGACTGTTTTCCTTCAATCGTTTGAAAACTTCACGGAGGTGCTGTTTATGTAGCTCAATGTTTTCAGAAGCTATGCATAGGTCGTCTACATATGGAAATACGTAATCAAGGTCGCCTAGGATGGCGTGCAAATGCCTTTGAAGGGTTTGTCCTGCATTTCTCAAACCGAATGTCATGTAATTGAATTCGAAGAGTCCGAATGGCGTGGTTATGGCCGTCTTTGGGACATCTTCTGGTGATACAGGAATCTGATGGTAAGCTCTTTGCAAGTCTATGCACGAGAATATTGTTTTTCCGTGTAGAATGTTTGAGAAATCTTGGATGTGCGGTACAGGGTATCGGTCAGGAACGGTGATGGCATTTAGGTTCCGATAGTCTCCGCAAGGTCGCCACTTCCCATTTGACTTCTTTACTAGATGTAACGGGCTGGCCCAGTTACTTTTAGAGGGTTTGCAAATTCCCTGTTCCATCAAAAATTGGAACTCAGCTTTCGCTTCTTTGAGCTTATCGATAGGCAATCGGCGAGGTCGACAAAATACGGGTGGCCCGTTGGTAATGATTTGGTGGACGGTGTTCGTCTTGGTAGGCTTGTGCTTCATGTTTAAAACAGTGATGTCCTTGTATTCGTTAAGGATTGCAGAAAACGGTGAGTTTACGTCAAAAGTTGTAATTGCAGGTTCGTTCACTGCGTTAATGTTGTCGATTTCTAAACGTGTCGTGTTGTCGATGAGCTTGCTTCTGCGGAGGTCGACGAGGAGATCATAATGCTTCAGAAAATCGGCACCTATGATGGGCGAATTCACATCGGCGATGATAAAACACCACACAAAAGATCGTCGTAGGCCGAGATCGACAGTGATACGCTTGGTACCGTACGTGCGTATTGGAGTACCGTTCGCGGCGAAAAGTTGATGTGCATGTTTTGGTGAGTTACGCTCCTTTACGGTTGGTGGTACCACAGAAACGTCCGCTCCGGTGTCGATTAGAAATCGATTCGATGTTCTCGAGTCGTGAATGTGTATGCGTTGTAGGTGATTATTGCTGCTGCTGTTACTATCCGTGTCGGATGCAGGGTTGCTGGTAACAGGATGATTGTACACTGACGGAGGGACTGCGTTTATATCGGTCGTGGTCGAGAGTACGTCTCGATCTTCCCGTCGAAAAAAATACACGGTACGTTTGGGTTGTCCGCCTTTTGTTTCTCACACTTGCGAGCCTGAGCACCATGTCGGAAGTGAAACCAGCATATCCAGCCACGCTTGTTTCTGGCTGGTGTTCCATCCCGTCGGCTGCAAGAACGAGAGCGTGTATTACTAAAACGTCTTCTGCGAGGGTTACCTGATAATGCTTCTTCCAAGCGTTGTGTGAGGGCTTCGATACGTTGTTCCAGCGAATTAATAGATGATGCTTCTTCGCGATGTTGAACTGATGCAATCTGTTCACGTGGGGCTTCTAGGATTTTGTCAGCGACTTTTGCCTGGTCATCCAGCGTAGCGGTCGGCATAGCAGCAATGATAGCACATGTTGTGTTGGGCAGGGCTCGTAGCCAAAGGTTCGTCAGTACGTTGTCGGTACAACCTGCTCCTCCTAAGCGGCGCATCTCGGACAGTAGAATGCTTGGTTTCTGATCTCCCAAGGACATTCCGGACAGCAAACTGGACAGGCGCTGTGTTTCCGATGGTTGGAAATGAGCGATAACGGCGGCCTTAAGAGTTTCGTACTTGTTGCTGTTGCTACTATTTTGGCACTGTGTAATAACTGAATGTACGTATTTCGCTCGTGAGCCAAGTGCGACGATTACTGTGTTGAATTTAACTTTGTCCAGTTTGAAACTGTTCACGCTAAAAGAGGCTTCGAGGCACATAAACCATGTTTCAATATCGTCTGGGTCTAAAACGGGGTAGCTTATTTTGGCAATCACTGTAGCGTCACTTGCCTCGCATTTCACGGCGGTAGCACCATTTTGTTCTTCAGCGGTTTCGGTAGGCATTTTGTTTCGCACGTGGTTGGTGATAGGACTTTCTCTCGCTGAGCAAGAAGCTTTTGGTACGCGATCACTGTAAAATCACAATTTAGCGATTTTTGTTTGCGTATTGCGTATTGTTCAGTCGGGAGCTTGTTCAGTCGGGAGCTTGTTCAGTCGGGGTCACCAGTTATGGGGTACTATTTTGTCTATTTTCGGTATTGGAATATCAGAGTCGAAGGATAGCTGTTGTTCACTCAATGGTCACTTGCATACTGACTTATTTTATTACGTTACGATTAATCGTTAGTGGTAGTTAGTTCTTACAACTGTTAGTGCTGTTGTAACACGCGCGGTGCGTGCGTACGATGTGTGTGTGCGTAAGACGTATGAAGAAGAGTTTACACGTCTTCGCCACAGTTCGAATCGGATGGACGAATTAAGTTGAAATAGACAGTTTTTGCATGAAAACTCATTCCTGGTGGAACTTCATAGCAAAGTACAAAGTTCGTTTTGGATGGATCAATTTAGTTGAAATAGACAGTTTTTGCATGAAAACTCATTCCTGGTGGAACTTCATAGCAAAGTACAAAGTTCGTTTTGGATGGACAAAGTTAGTTGAAATAGACAGTTCTTGCATGGTAACACATTCCTGGTAGAACTACATAGCAAAGTACAAAGTTCGTTTTGGATGAACAAAGTTAGTTGAAATAAACAGTTTTTGCATAAAAACTTATTCCTGGTGGAACTTCATAGCAAAGTACCAAGTTCGTTTTGGATGGACAAAGGTCACTTGGTCAAATGGTCACTTGCATACTGACTTATTTTATTACGTTACGATTAATCGTTAGTGGTAGTTAGTTCTTACAACTGTTAGTGCTGTTGTAACACGCGCGGTGCGTGCGTACGATGTGTGTGTGCGTAAGACGTATGAAGAAGAGTTTACACGTCTTCGCCACAGTTCGAATCGGATGGACGAATTAAGTTGAAATAGACAGTTTTTGCATGAAAACTCATTCCTGGTGGAACTTCATAGCAAAGTACAAAGTTCGTTTTGGATGGATCAATTTAGTTGAAATAGACAGTTTTTGCATGAAAACCCATTCCTGGTGGAACTTCATAGCAAAGTACAAAGTTCGTTTTGGATCCCAGTCATGCAAAGGCGGAGTCTCTTGGTCGAGTTTCTTTTGTTCTCATAGTCAAATTTTGAGTTGAGTTTCTTTCGAGTAGACAACCGACAGGAAGACGAACTTCAACCTTCACGCACACACTCTCACCGCATGGTATATAAAGCGGCGCGTAACCACGCCCGCTTCAGTCGCCCGGCGGCTTTTGCAGCGTGTGGACCTACGCCGGATCGTAGCAAAAATATGATTCTATGCAAAAAAAAGGGGGGTGGGGGAACTAGCACCACTCTCTGGCTCTCTCGTGAGAGCCGTTATCAGAGAATGATACTCTTTTTCCCCATATATTTGCGTGGCGATAGTGCTGTAATGAAAGAGAATATTGGATTAAGTCGGTCGAGCAGCAGCAATAGGTACATCCTTCAGGGTCGCGCGAGTAGCTTGGCTCACGTGCGTTGCTAACATCACGTGCGTATAAACAAAGCCTAACGGGAAGGATTTTTGTCATTGAAAATTTTGAAAAGCATTCAAATGGCTTGGCGATTGGCTGTTTTTAAATAAAACATAAAATTTAAGGCATTTTGAAATAATTTTTGCATTGAAAAATAATGAAAAAAAATTTTTGGTATAAGTTTTAGAACTTTTCAAACACCATAGAAAGATGTATTATTTTATTCTTTACATTTTTGTAGAACATCATTTTTATCTATCTCTGCTACTTTTCTAGTTATTCTTAAAAATATGTAAAAATTGTGGAAAAATCACCACTAATATGTATAGAAAAACTACATTTCTTATTCTTAACCACTTTGTAGAACAATGTATGTATCTAACACTTAAACTTTTCCTGCTATTGTTAAATACTCCCGTGTGTTACCGATCGCCACAAAGCAATGTCTTCGAATGTATCAAATTATACCTAGTTTTGATCATTGAATTTGTGCGCTTGTCCTTCAAATATCCTAGGAAAAAGTGTTCCAATTGTTTAGTTAAAGTGTTGCCAATACTTTACAACCGATGGTTTATAAATAAATAATAATTTAAGTACGATTAAATGCAGAAATCCACACACTCCAGTCAGTTGGACGCTTTAAATGAGAGGTTGAATATGTGGGCTTCGAGCCGCATATGCTGAGCTGCAAGGCGCGTAAGCTGCAAGGACAAAATTTTACTCTAAGTCGGCAGACGCGAGCACAGTACGCAGGTACCTGTCGACACACGCGTTCTCGGTCTGTCGCTTTGAATGTGTTCGCCTATGCGTACATAGGCGCGTAAGCTGCAAGGACAAAATTTTACTCTAAGTCGGCAGACGCGAGCACAGTACACAGGTACCTGTCGACACACGCGTTGTCGGTCGGTTGCTTTGAATGTGTTGGTGCGTTGCGATATCCGTATACGCGCGATGGAGGGCGTGGATCGCGTACCGTGATTTTGCGTGTGTATCACGTGTGTGTTCGATTTTTTATCTCGCGTCGCATGTAGGCCGGAACGAGAGATCCGAATAAAAAAAAGGTAGGCGGAGTCCATTTGCTCACTGGGATGGACGAATTAAGTTGAAATAGACAGTTTTTGCATGAAAACTCATTCCTGGTGGAACTTCATAGCAAAGTACAAAGTTCGTTTTGGATGGATCAATTCAGTTGAAATAGACAGTTCTTGCATGGTAACACATTCCTGGTAGAACTACATAGCAAAGTACAAAGTTCGTTTTGGATGGATCAATTTAGTTGAAATAGACAGTTTTTGCATGAAAACTCATTCCTGGTGGAACTTCATAGCAAAGTACAAAGTTCGTTTTGGATGGACAAAGTTAGTTGAAATAGACAGTTTTTGCATGAAAACTCATTCCTGGTGGAACTTCATAGCAAAGTACAAAGTTCGTTTTGGATGGACAAAGTTAGTTGAAATAGACAGTTTTTGCATGAAAACTCATTCCTGGTGGAACTTCATAGCAAAGTACAAAGTTCGAATCGGATGGACGAATTAAGTTGAAATAGACAGTTTTTGCATGAAAACTCATTCCTGGTGGAACTTCATAGCAAAGTACAAAGTTCGAATCGGATGGACGAATAAAGTTGAAATAGACAGTTTTTGCATGAAAACTCATTCCTGGTGGAACTTCATAGCAAAGTACAAAGTTCGTTTTGGATGGATCAATTCAGTTGAAATAGACAGTTTTTGCATGAAAACTCATTCCTTGTGGAACTTCATAGCAAAGTACAAAGTTCGTTTTGGATGGACAAAGTTAGTTGAAATAGACAGTTTTTGCATGAAAACTCATTCCTGGTGGAACTTCATAGCAAAGTACAAAGTTCGTTTTGGATGAACAAAGTTAGTTGAAATAGACAGTTTTTGCATGAAAACTCATTCCTGGTGGAACTTCATAGCAAAGTACAAAGTTCGTTTTGGATGGATCAATTTAGTTGAAATAGACAGTTTTTGTATGAAAACTCATTCCTGGTGGAACTTCATAGCAAAGTACAAAGTTCGAATCGGATGGACGAATTAAGTTGAAATAGACAGTTTTTGCATGAAAACTCATTCCTGGTGGAACTTCATAGCAAAGTACAAAGTTCGTTTTGGATGGACAAAGTTAGTTGAAATAGACAGTTTTTGCATGAAAACTCATTCCTGGTGGAACTTCATAGCAAAGTACAAAGTTCGTTTTGGATGGATCAATTTAGTTGAAATAGACAGTTTTTGCATGAAAACTCATTCCTGGTGGAACTTCATAGCAAAGTACAAAGTTCGTTTTGGATGGACAAAGTTAGTTGAAATAGACAGTTTTTTCATGACAACTCATTCCTGGTGGAACTTCATAGCAAAGTACAAAGTTCGTTTTGGATGGATCAATTCAGTTGAAATAGACAGTTTTTGCATGAAAACTCATTCCTGGTGGAACTTCATAGCAAAGTACAAAGTTCGTTTTGGATGGACAAAGTTAGTTGAAATAGACAGTTTTTGCATGAAAACTCATTCCTGGTGGAACTTCATAGCAAAGTACAAAGTTCGTTTTGGATGGATCAATTTAGTTGAAATAGACAGTTTTTGCATGAAAACTCATTCCTGGTGGAACTTCATAGCAAAGTACAAAGTTCGAATCGGATGGACGAATTAAGTTGAAATAGACAGTTTTTGCATGAAAACTCATTCCTGGTGGAACTTCATAGCAAAGTACAAAGTTCGTTTTGGATGGACAAAGTTAGTTGAAATAGACAGTTTTTGCATGAAAACTCATTCCTGGTGGAACTTCATAGCAAAGTACAAAGTTCGTTTTGGATGGACAAAGTTAGTTGAAATAGACAGTTTTTGCATGAAAACTCATTCCTGGTGGAACTTCATAGCAAAGTACAAAGTTCGTTTTGGATGGACAAAGTTAGTTGAAATAGACAGTTTTTGCATGAAAACTCATTCCTGGTGGAACTTCATAGCAAAGTACAAAGTTCGTTTTGGATGGACAAAGTTAGTTGAAATAGACAGTTTTTGCATGAAAACTCATTCCTGGTGGAACTTCATAGCAAAGTACAAAGTTCGTTTTGGATGGACAAAGTTAGTTGAAATAGACAGTTTTTGCATAAAAACTCATTCCTGGTGGAACTTCATAGCAAAGTACAAAGTTCGTTTTGGATGGACAAAGTTAGTTGAAATAGACAGTTTTTGCATGAAAACTCATTCCTGGTGGAACTTCATAGCAAAGTACAAAGTTCGTTTTGGATGGATCAATTCAGTTGAAATAGACAGTTTTTGCATGGAAACTCATTCCTGGTGGAACTTCATAGCAAAGTACAAAGTTCGTTTTGGATGGACAAAGTTAGTTGAAATAGACAGTTTTTGCATGAAAACTCATTCCTGGTGGAACTTCATAGCAAAGTACAAAGTTCGTTTTGGATGGACAAAGTTAGTTGAAATAGACAGTTTTTGCATGAAAACTCATTCCTGGTGGAACTTCATAGCAAAGTACAAAGTTCGTTTTGGATGGACAAAGTTAGTTGAAATAGACAGTTTTTGCATAAAAACTCATTCCTGGTGGAACTTCATAGCAAAGTACAAAGTTCGTTTTGGATGGACAAAGTTAGTTGAAATAGACAGTTTTTGCATGAAAACTCATTCCTGGTGGAACTTCATAGCAAAGTACAAAGTTCGTTTTGGATGGATCAATTCAGTTGAAATAGACAGTTTTTGCATGGAAACTCATTCCTGGTGGAACTTCATAGCAAAGTACAAAGTTCGTTTTGGATGGATCAATTCAGTTGAAATAGACAGTTTTTGCATGGAAACTCATTCCTGGTGGAACTTCATAGCAAAGTACAAAGTTCGTTTTGGATGGACAAAGTTAGTTGAAATAGACAGTTTTTGCATGAAAACTCATTCCTGGTGGAACTTCATAGCAAAGTACAAAGTTCGTTTTGGATGGACAAAGTTAGTTGAAATAGACAGTTTTTGCATGAAAACTCATTCCTGGTGGAACTTCATAGCAAAGTACAAAGTTCGTTTTGGATGGATCAATTCAGTTGAAATAGACAGTTTTTGCATGAAAACTCATTCCTGGTGGAACTTCATAGCAAAGTACAAAGTTCGTTTTGGATGGACGAATTAAGTTGAAATAGACAGTTTTTGCATGAAAACTCATTCCTGGTGGAACTTCATAGCAAAGTACAAAGTTCGTTTTGGATGGATCAATTCAGTTGAAATAGACAGTTCTTGCATGGTAACACATTCCTGGTAGAACTACATAGCAAAGTACAAAGTTCGTTTTGGATGAACAAAGTTAGTTGAAATAAACAGTTTTTGCATAAAAACTCATTCCTGGTGGAACTTCATAGCAAAGTACAAAGTTCGTTTTGGATGGACAAAGTTAGTTGAAATAGACAGTTTTTGCATGAAAACCCATTCCTGGTGGAACTTCATAGCAAAGTACAAAGTTCGTTTTGGATGGATCAATTTAGTTGAAATAGACAGTTTTTGCATGAAAACTCATTCCTGGTGGAACTTCATAGCAAAGTACAAAGTTCGTTTTGGATGGACAAAGTTAGTTGAAATAGACAGTTTTTGCATGAAAACTCATTCCTGGTGGAACTTCATAGCAAAGTACAAAGTTCGTTTTGGATGAACAAAGTTAGTTGAAATAGACAGTTTTTGCATGAAAACTCATTCCTGGTGGAACTTCATAGCAAAGTACAAAGTTCGTTGTGGATGGATCAATTTAGTTGAAATAGACAGTTTTTGCATGAAAACTCATTCCTGGTGGAACTTCATAGCAAAGTACAAAGTTCGAATCGGATGGACGAATTAAGTTGAAATAGACAGTTTTTGCATGAAAACTCATTCCTGGTGGAACTTCATAGCAAAGTACAAAGTTCGTTTTGGATGAACAAAGTTAGTTGAAATAGACAGTTTTTGCATGAAAACTCATTCCTGGTGGAACTTCATAGCAAAGTACAAAGTTCGTTTTGGATGGACAAAGTTAGTTGAAAACGACAGTTTTTGCATGAAAACTCATTCCTGGTGGAACTTCATAGCAAAGTACAAAGTTCGTTTTGGATGGATCAATTTAGTTGAAATAGACAGTTTTTGCATGAAAACTCATTCCTGGTGGAACTTCATAGCAAAGTACAAAGTTCGAATCGGATGGACGAATTAAGTTGAAATAGACAGTTTTTGCATGAAAACTCATTCCTGGTGGAACTTCATAGCAAAGTACAAAGTTCGTTTTGGATGAACAAAGTTAGTTGAAATAGACAGTTTTTGCATGAAAACTCATTCCTGGTGGAACTTCATAGCAAAGTACAAAGTTCGTTTTGGATGGATCAATTTAGTTGAAATAGACAGTTTTTGTATGAAAACTCATTCCTGGTGGAACTTCATAGCAAAGTACAAAGTTCGAATCGGATGGACGAATTAAGTTGAAATAGACAGTTTTTGCATGAAAACTCATTCCTGGTGGAACTTCATAGCAAAGTACAAAGTTCGTTTTGGATGGACAAAGTTAGTTGAAATAGACAGTTTTTGCATGAAAACTCATTCCTGGTGGAACTTCATAGCAAAGTACAAAGTTCGTTTTGGATGGACAAAGTTAGTTGAAAACGACAGTTTTTGCATGAAAACTCATTCCTGGTGGAACTTCATAGCAAAGTACAAAGTTCGTTTTGGATGGACAAAGTTAGTTGAAATAGACAGTTTTTTCATGACAACTCATTCCTGGTGGAACTTCATAGCAAAGTACAAAGTTCGTTTTGGATGGATCAATTCAGTTGAAATAGACAGTTTTTGCATGAAAACTCATTCCTGGTTGAACTTCATAGCAAAGTACAAAGTTCGTTTTGGATGGACAAAGTTAGTTGAAATAGACAGTTTTTGCATGAAAACTCATTCCTGGTGGAACCTCATAGCAAAGTACAAAGTTCGTTTTGGATGGACAAAGTTAGTTGAAATAGACAGTTTTTGCATGAAAACTCATTCCTGGTGGAACTTCATAGCAAAGTACAAAGTTCGAATCGGATGGACGAATTAAGTTGAAATAGACAGTTTTTGCATGAAAACTCATTCCTGGTGGAACTTCATAGCAAAGTACAAAGTTCGTTTTGGATGGACAAAGTTAGTTGAAATAGACAGTTTTTGCATGAAAACTCATTCCTGGTGGAACTTCATAGCAAAGTACAAAGTTCGTTTTGGATGGACAAAGTTAGTTGAAATAGACAGTTTTTGCATGAAAACTCATTCCTGGTGGAACTTCATAGCAAAGTACAAAGTTCGTTTTGGATGGACAAAGTTAGTTGAAATAGACAGTTTTTGCATGAAAACTCATTCCTGGTGGAACTTCATAGCAAAGTACAAAGTTCGTTTTGGATGGACAAAGTTAGTTGAAATAGACAGTTTTTGCATGAAAACTCATTCCTGGTGGAACTTCATAGCAAAGTACAAAGTTCGTTTTGGATGGACAAAGTTAGTTGAAATAGACAGTTTTTGCATAAAAACTCATTCCTGGTGGAACTTCATAGCAAAGTACAAAGTTCGTTTTGGATGGACAAAGTTAGTTGAAATAGACAGTTTTTGCATGAAAACTCATTCCTGGTGGAACTTCATAGCAAAGTACAAAGTTCGTTTTGGATGGATCAATTCAGTTGAAATAGACAGTTTTTGCATGAAAACTCATTCCTGGTGGAACTTCATAGCAAAGTACAAAGTTCGTTTTGGATGGACGAATTAAGTTGAAATAGACAGTTTTTGCATGAAAACTCATTCCTGGTGGAACTTCATAGCAAAGTACAAAGTTCGTTTTGGATGGACAAAGTTAGTTGAAATAGACAGTTTTTGCATGAAAACTCATTCCTGGTGGAACTTCATAGCAAAGTACAAAGTTCGTTTTGGATGGACAAAGTTAGTTGAAATAGACAGTTTTTGCATGAAAACTCATTCCTGGTGGAACTTCATAGCAAAGTACAAAGTTCGTTTTGGATGGACGAATTAAGTTGAAATAGACAGTTTTTGCATGAAAACTCATTCCTGGTGGAACTTCATAGCAAAGTACAAAGTTCGTTTTGGATGGACAAAGTTAGTTGAAATAGACAGTTTTTGCATAAAAACTCATTCCTGGTGGAACTTCATAGCAAAGTACAAAGTTCGTTTTGGATGGACGAATTAAGTTGAAATAGACAGTTTTTGCATGAAAACTCATTCCTGGTGGAACTTCATAGCAAAGTACAAAGTTCGTTTTGGATGGACAAAGTTAGTTGAAATAGACAGTTTTTGCATGAAAACTCATTCCTGGTGGAACTTCATAGCAAAGTACAAAGTTCGTTTTGGATGGACAAAGTTAGTTGAAATAGACAGTTTTTGCATGAAAACTCATTCCTGGTGGAACTTCATAGCAAAGTACAAAGTTCGTTTTGGATGGACGAATTAAGTTGAAATAGACAGTTTTTGCATGAAAACTCATTCCTGGTGGAACTTCATAGCAAAGTACAAAGTTCGTTTTGGATGGACAAAGTTAGTTGAAATAGACAGTTTTTGCATAAAAACTCATTCCTGGTGGAACTTCATAGCAAAGTACAAAGTTCGTTTTGGATGGACAAAGTTAGTTGAAATAGACAGTTTTTGCATGAAAACTCATTCCTGGTGGAACTTCATAGCAAAGTACAAAGTTCGTTTTGGATGGACAAAGTTAGTTGAAGTAGACAGTTTTTGCATGAAAACTCATTCCTGGTGGAACTTCATAGCAAAGTACAAAGTTCGTTTTGGATGGACAAAGTTAGTTGAAATAGACAGTTTTTGCATGAAAACTCATTCCTGGTGGAACTTCATAGCAAAGTACAAAGTTCGTTTTGGATGGACAAAGTTAGTTGAAATAGACAGTTTTTGCATGAAAACTCATTCCTGGTGGAACTTCATAGCAAAGTACAAAGTTCGTTTTGGATGGACAAAGTTAGTTGAAATAGACAGTTTTTGCATGAAAACTCATTCCTGGTGGAACTTCATAGCAAAGTACAAAGTTCGTTTTGGATGGATCAATTTAGTTGAAATAGACAGTTTTTGCATGAAAACTCATTCCTGGTGGAACTTCATAGCAAAGTACAAAGTTCGTTTTGGATGGACAAAGTTAGTTGAAATAGACAGTTTTTGCATGAAAACTCATTCCTGGTGGAACTTCATAGCAAAGTACAAAGTTCGTTTTGGATGGACAAAGTTAGTTGAAATAGACAGTTTTTGCATGAAAACTCATTCCTGGTGGAACTTCATAGCAAAGTACAAAGTTCGTTTTGGATGGACAAAGTTAGTTGAAATAGACAGTTTTTGCATGAAAACTCATTCCTGGTGGAACTTCATAGCAAAGTACAAAGTTCGTTTTGGATGGATCAATTTAGTTGAAATAGACAGTTTTTGCATGAAAACTCATTCCTGGTGGAACTTCATAGCAAAGTACAAAGTTCGTTTTGGATGGACAAAGTTAGTTGAAATAGACAGTTTTTGCATGAAAACTCATTCCTGATGGAACTTCATAGCAAAGTACAAAGTTCGTTTTGGATGGATCAATTTAGTTGAAATAGACAGTTTTTGCATGAAAACTCATTCCTGGTGGAACTTCATAGCAAAGTACAAAGTTCGTTTTGGATGGACAAAGTTAGTTGAAATAGACAGTTTTTGCATGAAAACTCATTCCTGGTGGAACTTCATAGCAAAGTACAAAGTTCGTTTTGGATGGACAAAGTTAGTTGAAATAGACAGTTTTTGCATGAAAACTCATTCCTGGTGGAACTTCATAGCAAAGTACAAAGTTCGTTTTGGATGGACGAATTAAGTTGAAATAGACAGTTTTTGCATAAAAACTCATTCCTGGTGGAACTTCATAGCAAAGTACAAAGTTCGTTTTGGATGGACAAAGTTAGTTGAAATAGACAGTTTTTGCATGAAAATTCATTCCTGGTGGAACTTCATAGCAAAGAACAAAGTTCGTTTTGGATGGATCAATTTAGTTGAAATAGATAATTTTTGCATGAAAACTCATTCCTGGTGGAACTTCATAGCAAAGTACAAAGTTCGTTTTGGATGGACAAAGTTAGTTGAAAAAGACAGTTTTTGCATGAAAACTCATTCCTGGTGGAACTTCATAGCAAAGTACAAAGTTCGTTTTGGATGGACAAAGTTAGTTGAAGTAGACAGTTTTTGCATGAAAACTCATTCCTGGTGGAACTTCATAGCAAAGTACAAAGTTCGTTTTGGATGGACAAAGTTAGTTGAAATAGACAGTTTTTGCATGAAAACTCATTCCTGGTGGAACTTCATAGCAAAGTACAAAGTTCGTTTTGAATGGACAAAGTTAGTTGAAATAGACAGTTTTTGCATGAAAACTCATTCCTGGTGGAACTTCATAGCAAAGTACAAAGTTCGTTTTGGATGGACAAAGTTAGTTGAAATAGACAGTTTTTGCATGAAAACTCATTCCTGGTGGAACTTCATAGCAAAGTACAAAGTTCGTTTTGGATGGACAAAGTTAGTAGAAATAGACAGTTTTTGCATGAAAACTCATTCCTGGTGGAACTTCATAGCAAAGTACAAAGTTCGTTTTGGATGGACAAAGTTAGTTGAAGTAGACAGTTTTTGCATGAAAACTCATTCCTGGTGGAACTTCATAGCAAAGTACAAAGTTCGTTTTGGATGGACAAAGTTAGTTGAAATAGACAGTTTTTGCATGAAAACTCATTCCTGGTGGAACTTCATAGCAAAGTACAAAGTTCGTTTTGGATGGACAAAGTTAGTTGAAATAGACAGTTTTTGCATGAAAACTCATTCCTGGTGGAACTTCATAGCAAAGTACAAAGTTCGTTTTGGATGGACAAAGTTAGTTGAAATAGACAGTTTTTGCATGAAAACTCATTCCTGGTGGAACTTCATAGCAAAGTACAAAGTTCGTTTTGGATGGATCAATTTAGTTGAAATAGACAGTTTTTGCATGAAAACTCATTCCTGGTGGAACTTCATAGCAAAGTACAAAGTTCGTTTTGGATGGACAAAGTTAGTTGAAATAGACAGTTTTTGCATGAAAACTCATTCCTGGTGGAACTTCATAGCAAAGTACAAAGTTCGTTTTGGATGGACAAAGTTAGTTGAAATAGACAGTTTTTGCATGAAAACTCATTCCTGGTGGAACTTCATAGCAAAGTACAAAGTTCGTTTTGGATGGACAAAGTTAGTTGAAATAGACAGTTTTTGCATGAAAACTCATTCCTGGTGGAACTTCATAGCAAAGTACAAAGTTCGTTTTGGATGGATCAATTTAGTTGAAATAGACAGTTTTTGCATGAAAACTCATTCCTGGTGGAACTTCATAGCAAAGTACAAAGTTCGTTTTGGATGGACAAAGTTAGTAGAAATAGACAGTTTTTGCATGAAAACTCATTCCTGGTGGAACTTCATAGCAAAGTACAAAGTTCGTTTTGGATGGATCAATTTAGTTGAAATAGACAGTTTTTGCATGAAAACTCATTCCTGGTGGAACTTCATAGCAAAGTACAAAGTTCGTTTTGGATGGACAAAGTTAGTTGAAATAGACAGTTTTTGCATGAAAACTCATTCCTGGTGGAACTTCATAGCAAAGTACAAAGTTCGTTTTGGATGGACAAAGTTAGTTGAAATAGACAGTTTTTGCATGAAAACTCATTCCTGGTGGAACTTCATAGCAAAGTACAAAGTTCGTTTTGGATGGATCAATTTAGTTGAAATAGACAGTTTTTGCATGAAAACTCATTCCTGGTGGAACTTCATAGCAAAGTACAAAGTTCGTTTTGGATGGACAAAGTTAGTTGAAATAGACAGTTTTTGCATGAAAACTCATTCCTGGTGGAACTTCATAGCAAAGTACAAAGTTCGTTTTGGATGGACAAAGTTAGTTGAAATAGATAGTTTTTGCATGAAAACTCATTCCTGGTGGAACTTCATAGCAAAGTACAAAGTTCGTTTTGGATGGATCAATTTAGTTGAAATAGACAGTTTTTGCATGAAAACTCATTCCTGGTGGAACTTCATAGCAAAGTACAAAGTTCGTTTTGGATGGACGAATTAAGTTGAAATAGACAGTTTTTGCATGAAAACTCATTCCTGGTGGAACTTCATAGCAAAGTACAAAGTTCGTTTTGGATGGACAAAGTTAGTTGAAATAGACAGTTTTTGCATGAAAACTCATTCCTGGTGGAACTTCATAGCAAAGTACAAAGTTCGTTTTGGATGGACAAAGTTAGTTGAAATAGACAGTTTTTGCATGAAAACTCATTCCTGGTGGAACTTCATAGCAAAGTACAAAGTTCGTTTTGGATGGACAAAGTTAGTAGAAATAGACAGTTTTTGCATGAAAACTCATTCCTGGTGGAACTTCATAGCAAAGTACAAAGTTCGTTTTGGATGGATCAATTTAGTTGAAATAGACAGTTTTTGCATGAAAACTCATTCCTGGTGGAACTTCATAGCAAAGTACAAAGTTCGTTTTGGATGGACAAAGTTAGTTGAAATAGACAGTTTTTGCATGAAAACTCATTCCTGGTGGAACTTCATAGCAAAGTACAAAGTTCGTTTTGGATGGACAAAGTTAGTTGAAATAGACAGTTTTTGCATGAAAACTCATTCCTGGTGGAACTTCATAGCAAAGTACAAAGTTCGTTTTGGATGGATCAATTTAGTTGAAATAGACAGTTTTTGCATGAAAACTCATTCCTGGTGGAACTTCATAGCAAAGTACAAAGTTCGTTTTGGATGGATCAATTTAGTTGAAATAGACAGTTTTTGCATGAAAACTCATTCCTGGTGGAACTTCATAGCAAAGTACAAAGTTCGTTTTGGATGGACAAAGTTAGTTGAAATAGACAGTTTTTGCATGAAAACTCATTCCTGATGGAACTTCATAGCAAAGTACAAAGTTCGTTTTGGATGGATCAATTTAGTTGAAATAGACAGTTTTTGCATGAAAACTCATTCCTGGTGGAACTTCATAGCAAAGTACAAAGTTCGTTTTGGATGGACAAAGTTAGTTGAAATAGACAGTTTTTGCATGAAAACTCATTCCTGGTGGAACTTCATAGCAAAGTACAAAGTTCGTTTTGGATGGACAAAGTTAGTTGAAATAGACAGTTTTTGCATGAAAACTCATTCCTGGTGGAACTTCATAGCAAAGTACAAAGTTCGTTTTGGATGGACGAATTAAGTTGAAATAGACAGTTTTTGCATAAAAACTCATTCCTGGTGGAACTTCATAGCAAAGTACAAAGTTCGTTTTGGATGGACAAAGTTAGTTGAAATAGACAGTTTTTGCATGAAAATTCATTCCTGGTGGAACTTCATAGCAAAGAACAAAGTTCGTTTTGGATGGATCAATTTAGTTGAAATAGATAATTTTTGCATGAAAACTCATTCCTGGTGGAACTTCATAGCAAAGTACAAAGTTCGTTTTGGATGGACAAAGTTAGTAGAAATAGACAGTTTTTGCATGAAAACTCATTCCTGGTGGAACTTCATAGCAAAGTACAAAGTTCGTTTTGGATGGACAAAGTTAGTTGAAGTAGACAGTTTTTGCATGAAAACTCATTCCTGGTGGAACTTCATAGCAAAGTACAAAGTTCGTTTTGGATGGACAAAGTTAGTTGAAATAGACAGTTTTTGCATGAAAACTCATTCCTGGTGGAACTTCATAGCAAAGTACAAAGTTCGTTTTGGATGGACAAAGTTAGTTGAAATAGACAGTTTTTGCATGAAAACTCATTCCTGGTGGAACTTCATAGCAAAGTACAAAGTTCGTTTTGGATGGACAAAGTTAGTTGAAATAGACAGTTTTTGCATGAAAACTCATTCCTGGTGGAACTTCATAGCAAAGTACAAAGTTCGTTTTGGATGGATCAATTTAGTTGAAATAGACAGTTTTTGCATGAAAACTCATTCCTGGTGGAACTTCATAGCAAAGTACAAAGTTCGTTTTGGATGGACAAAGTTAGTTGAAATAGACAGTTTTTGCATGAAAACTCATTCCTGGTGGAACTTCATAGCAAAGTACAAAGTTCGTTTTGGATGGACAAAGTTAGTTGAAATAGACAGTTTTTGCATGAAAACTCATTCCTGGTGGAACTTCATAGCAAAGTACAAAGTTCGTTTTGGATGGACAAAGTTAGTTGAAATAGACAGTTTTTGCATGAAAACTCATTCCTGGTGGAACTTCATAGCAAAGTACAAAGTTCGTTTTGGATGGATCAATTTAGTTGAAATAGACAGTTTTTGCATGAAAACTCATTCCTGGTGGAACTTCATAGCAAAGTACAAAGTTCGTTTTGGATGGACAAAGTTAGTAGAAATAGACAGTTTTTGCATGAAAACTCATTCCTGGTGGAACTTCATAGCAAAGTACAAAGTTCGTTTTGGATGGATCAATTTAGTTGAAATAGACAGTTTTTGCATGAAAACTCATTCCTGGTGGAACTTCATAGCAAAGTACAAAGTTCGTTTTGGATGGACAAAGTTAGTTGAAATAGACAGTTTTTGCATGAAAACTCATTCCTGGTGGAACTTCATAGCAAAGTACAAAGTTCGTTTTGGATGGACAAAGTTAGTTGAAATAGACAGTTTTTGCATGAAAACTCATTCCTGGTGGAACTTCATAGCAAAGTACAAAGTTCGTTTTGGATGGATCAATTTAGTTGAAATAGACAGTTTTTGCATGAAAACTCATTCCTGGTGGAACTTCATAGCAAAGTACAAAGTTCGTTTTGGATGGACAAAGTTAGTTGAAATAGACAGTTTTTGCATGAAAACTCATTCCTGGTGGAACTTCATAGCAAAGTACAAAGTTCGTTTTGGATGGACAAAGTTAGTTGAAATAGACAGTTTTTGCATGAAAACTCATTCCTGGTGGAACTTCATAGCAAAGTACAAAGTTCGTTTTGGATGGATCAATTTAGTTGAAATAGACAGTTTTTGCATGAAAACTCATTCCTGGTGGAACTTCATAGCAAAGTACAAAGTTCGTTTTGGATGGACGAATTAAGTTGAAATAGACAGTTTTTGCATGAAAACTCATTCCTGGTGGAACTTCATAGCAAAGTACAAAGTTCGTTTTGGATGGACAAAGTTAGTTGAAATAGACAGTTTTTGCATGAAAACTCATTCCTGGTGGAACTTCATAGCAAAGTACAAAGTTCGTTTTGGATGGACAAAGTTAGTTGAAATAGACAGTTTTTGCATGAAAACTCATTCCTGGTGGAACTTCATAGCAAAGTACAAAGTTCGTTTTGGATGGACAAAGTTAGTAGAAATAGACAGTTTTTGCATGAAAACTCATTCCTGGTGGAACTTCATAGCAAAGTACAAAGTTCGTTTTGGATGGATCAATTTAGTTGAAATAGACAGTTTTTGCATGAAAACTCATTCCTGGTGGAACTTCATAGCAAAGTACAAAGTTCGTTTTGGATGGACGAATTAAGTTGAAATAGACAGTTTTTGCATGAAAACTCATTCCTGGTGGAACTTCATAGCAAAGTACAAAGTTCGTTTTGGATGGACAAAGTTAGTTGAAATAGACAGTTTTTGCATGAAAACTCATTCCTGGTGGAACTTCATAGCAAAGTACAAAGTTCGTTTTGGATGGACAAAGTTAGTTGAAATAGACAGTTTTTGCATGAAAACTCATTCCTGGTGGAACTTCATAGCAAAGTACAAAGTTCGTTTTGGATGGACAAAGTTAGTAGAAATAGACAGTTTTTGCATGAAAACTCATTCCTGGTGGAACTTCATAGCAAAGTACAAAGTTCGTTTTGGATGGACAAAGTTAGTTGAAATAGACAGTTTTTGCATGAAAACTCATTCCTGGTGGAACTTCATAGCAAAGTACAAAGTTCGTTTTGGATGGACAAAGTTAGTTGAAATAGACAGTTTTTGCATGAAAACTCATTCCTGGTGGAACTTCATAGCAAAGTACAAAGTTCGTTTTGGATGGACAAAGTTAGTTGAAATAGACAGTTTTTGCATGAAAACTCATTCCTGGTGGAACTTCATAGCAAAGTACAAAGTTCGTTTTGGATGGATCAATTTAGTTGAAATAGACAGTTTTTGCATGAAAACTCATTCCTGGTGGAACTTCATAGCAAAGTACAAAGTTCGTTTTGGATGGACAAAGTTAGTTGAAATAGACAGTTTTTGCATGAAAACTCATTCCTGGTGGAACTTCATAGCAAAGTACAAAGTTCGTTTTGGATGGATCAATTTAGTTGAAATAGACAGTTTTTGCATGAAAACTCATTCCTGGGTGGAACTTCATAGCAAAGTACAAAGTTCGTTTTGGATGGACAAAGTTAGTTGAAATAGACAGTTTTTGCATGAAAACTCATTCCTGGTGGAACTTCATAGCAAAGTACAAAGTTCGTTTTGGATGGACAAAGTTAGTTGAAATAGACAGTTTTTGCATGAAAACTCATTCCTGGTGGAACTTCATAGCAAAGTACAAAGTTCGTTTTGGATGGACGAATTAAGTTGAAATAGACAGTTTTTGCATGAAAACTCATTCCTGGTGGAACTTCATAGCAAAGTACAAAGTTCGTTTTGGATGGACAAAGTTAGTTGAAATAGACAGTTTTTGCATGAAAACTCATTCCTGGTGGAACTTCATAGCAAAGTACAAAGTTCGTTTTGGATGGACAAAGTTAGTTGAAATAGACAGTTTTTGCATGAAAACTCATTCCTGGTGGAACTTCATAGCAAAGTACAAAGTTCGTTTTGGATGGGACAAAGTTAGTTGAAGTAGACAGTTTTTGCATGAAAACTCATTCCTGGTGGAACTTCATAGCAAAGTACAAAGTTCGTTTTGGATGGACAAAGTTAGTTGAAAAAGACAGTGTTTGCATGAAAACTCATTCCTGGTGGAACTTCATAGCAAAGTACAAAGTTCGTTTTGGATGGACAAAGTTAGTTGAAATAGACAGTTTTTGCATGAAAACTCATTCCTGGTGGAACTTCATAGCAAAGTACAAAGTTCGTTTTTGGATGGACAAAGTTAGTTGAAATAGACAGTTTTTGCATGAAAACTCATTCCTGGTGGAACTTCATAGCAAAGTACAAAGTTCGTTTTGGATGGACAAAGTTAGTTGAAATAGACAGTTTTTGCATGAAAACTCATTCCTGGTGGAACTTCATAGCAAAGTACAAAGTTCGTTTTGGATGGACAAAGTTAGTTGAAATAGACAGTTTTTGCATGAAAACTCATTCCTGGTAGAACTTCATAGCAAAGTACAAAGTTCGTATCGGATGGACGAATTAAGTTGAAATAGACAGTTTTTGCATGAAAACTCATTCCTGGTGGAACTTCATAGCAAAGAACAAAGTTCGTTTTGGATGGATCAATTTAGTTAAAATAGACAGTTTTTGCATGAAAACTCATTCCTGGTGGAACTTCATAGCAAAGTACAAAGTTCGTTTTGGATGGACAAAGTTAGTTGAAATAGACAGTTTTTGCATGAAAACTCATTCCTGGTGGAACTTCATAGCAAAGAACAAAGTTCGTTTTGGATGGATCAATTTAGTTGAAATAGACAGTTTTTGCATGAAAACTCATTCCTGGTAGAACTTCATAGCAAAGTACAAAGTTCGTTTTGGATGGATCAATTTAGTTGAAATAGACAGTTTTTGCATGAAAACTCATTCCTGGTGGAACTTCATAGCAAAGTACAAAGTTCGTTTTGGATGGACAAAATTAGTTGAAATAGACAGTTTTTGCATGAAAACTCATTCCTGGTGGAACTTCATAGCAAAGTACAAAGTTCGTTTTGGATGGACAAAATTAGTTGAAATAGACAGTTTTTGCATGAAAACTCATTCCTGGTGGAACTTCATAGCAAAGTACAAAGTTCGTTTTGGATGGACAAAGTAAGTTGAAATAGACAGTTTTTGCATGAAAACTCATTCCTGGTAGAACTTCATAGCAAAGTACAAAGTTCGTTTTGGATGGATCAATTTAGTTGAAATAGACAGTTCTTGCATGAAAACTCATTCCTGGTGGGACTTCATAGCAAAGTACAAAGTTCGTATCGGATGCACCAATTTAGTTGAAATAGACAGTTCTTGCATGAAAACTCATTCCTGGTGGAACTTCATAGCAAAGTACAAAGTTCGTTTTGGATGGATCAATTTAGTTAAAATAGACAGTTTTTGCATGAAAACTCATTCCTGGTGGAACTTCATAGCAAAGTACAAAGTTCGTTTTGGATGGACAAAGTTAGTTGAAATAGACAGTTTTTGCATGAAAACTCATTCCTGGTGGAACTTCATAGCAAAGTACAAAGTTCGTTTTGGATGGACAAAGTTAGTTGAAATAGACAGTTTTTGCATGAAAACTCATTCCTGGTGGAACTTCATAGCAAAGTACAAAGTTCGTTTTGGATGGACAAAGTTAGTTGAAATAGACAGTTTTTGCATGAAAACTCATTCCTGGTAGAACTTCATAGCAAAGTACAAAGTTCGTATCGGATGGACGAATTAAGTTGAAATAGACAGTTTTTGCATGAAAACTCATTCCTGGTGGAACTTCATAGCAAAGAACAAAGTTCGTTTTGGATGGATCGATTTAGTTGAAATAGACAGTTTTTGCATGAAAACTCATTCCTGGTGGAACTTCATAGCAAAGTACAAAGTTCGTTTTGGATGGACAAAGTTAGTTGAAATAGACAGTTTTTGCATGAAAACTCATTCCTGGTAGAACTTCATAGCAAAGTACAAAGTTCGTATCGGATGGACGAATTAAGTTGAAATAGACAGTTTTTGCATGAAAACTCATTCCTGGTGGAACTTCATAGCAAAGAACAAAGTTCGTTTTGGATGGATCAATTTAGTTAAAATAGACAGTTTTTGCATGAAAACTCATTCCTGGTGGAACTTCATAGCAAAGTACAAAGTTCGTTTTGGATGGACAAAGTTAGTTGAAATAGACAGTTTTTGCATGAAAACTCATTCCTGGTGGAACTTCATAGCAAAGAACAAAGTTCGTTTTGGATGGATCAATTTAGTTGAAATAGACAGTTTTTGCATGAAAACTCATTCCTGGTAGAACTTCATAGCAAAGTACAAAGTTCGGTTTTGGATGGATCAATTTAGTTGAAATAGACAGTTTTTGCATGAAAAACTCATTCCTGGTGGAACTTCATAGCAAAGTACAAAGTTCGTTTTGGATGGACAAAATTAGTTGAAATAGACAGTTTTTGCATGAAAACTCATTCCTGGTGGAACTTCATAGCAAAGTACAAAGTTCGTTTTGGATGGATCAATTTAGTTGAAATAGACAGTTTTTGCATGAAAACTCATTCCTGGTGGAACTTCATAGCAAAGTACAAAGTTCGTTTTGGATGGACAAAGTTAGTTGAAATAGACAGTTTTTGCATGAAAACTCATTCCAGGTGGAACTTCATAGCAAAGTACAAAGTTCGTTTTGGATTTACAAAGTTAGTTGAAATAGACAGTTTTTGCATGAAAACTCATTCCTGGTGGAACTTCATAGCAAAGTACAAAGTTCGTTTTGGATGGATCAATTTAGTTGAAATAGACAGTTTTTTGCATGAAAACTCATTCCTGGTGGAACTTCATAGCAAAGTACAAAGTTCGTTTTGGATGGACAAAGTTAGTTGAAATAGACAGTTTTTGCATGAAAACTCATTCCTGGTGGAACTTCATAGCAAAGTACAAAGTTCGTTTTGGATTTACAAAGTTAGTTGAAATAGACAGTTTTTGCATGAAAACTCATTCCTGGTGGAACTTCATAGCAAAGTACAAAGTTCGTTTTGGATGGATCAATTTAGTTGAAATAGACAGTTTTTGCATGAAAACTCATTCCTGGTGGAACTTCATAGCAAAGTACAAAGTTCGTTTTGGATGGATCAATTTAGTTGAAATAGACAGTTTTTGCATGAAAACTCATTCCTGGTGGAACTTCATAGCAAAGTACAAAGTTCGTTTTGGATGGACAAAATTAGTTGAAATAGACAGTTTTTGCATGAAAACTCATTCCTGGTGGAACTTCATAGCAAAGTACAAAGTTCGTTTTGGATGGACAAAGTAAGTTGAAATAGACAGTTTTTGCATGAAAACTCATTCCTGGTGGAACTTCATAGCAAAGTACAAAGTTCGTTTTGGATGGATCAATTTAGTTGAAATAGACAGTTTTTGCATGAAAACTCATTCCTGGTGGAACTTCATAGCAAAGTACAAAGTTCGTTTTGGATGGATCAATTTAGTTGAAATAGACAGTTCTTGCATGAAATTTCATTCCTGGTAGAACTTCATAGCAAAGTACAAAGTTCGTATCGGATGGACGAATTAAGTTGAAATAGACAGTTTTTGCATGAAAACTCATTCCTGGTGGAACTTCATAGCAAAGAACAAAGTTCGTTTTGGATGGATCAATTTAGTTGAAATAGACAGTTTTTGCATGAAAACTCATTCCTGGTGGAACTTCATAGCAAAGTACAAAGTTCGTTTTGGATGGATCAATTTAGTTAAAATAGACAGTTTTTGCATGAAAACTCATTCCTGGTGGAACTTCATAGCAAAGTACAAAGTTCGTTTTGGATGGACAAAGTTAGTTGAAATAGACAGTTTTTGCATGAAAACTCATTCCTGGTGGAACTTCATAGCAAAGTACAAAGTTCGTTTTGGATGGATCAATTTAGTTGAAATAGACAGTTCTTGCATGAAAAACTCATTCCTGGTGGAACTTCATAGCAAAGAACAAAGTTCGTTTTGGATGGATCAATTTAGTTGAAATAGACAGTTTTTGCATGAAAACTCATTCCTGGTGGAACTTCATAGCAAAGTACAAAGTTCGTTTTGGATGGACAAAGTTAGTTGAAATAGACAGTTTTTGCATGAAAACTCATTCCTGGTGGAACTTCATAGCAAAGTACAAAGTTCGTTTTGGATGGACAAAGTTAGTTGAAATAGACAGTTTTTGCATGAAAACTCATTCCTGGTGGAACTTCATAGCAAAGTACAAAGTTCGTTTTGGATGGATCAATTTAGTTAAAATAGACAGTTTTTGCATGAAAACTCATTCCTGGTGGAACTTCATAGCAAAGTACAAAGTTCGTTTTGGATGGATCAATTTAGTTGAAATAGACAGTTCTTGCATGAAAACTCATTCCTGGTAGAACTTCATAGCAAAGTACAAAGTTCGTATCGGATGGACGAATTAAGTTGAAATAGACAGT
>NW_026453830.1:0-39994 GCF_943734755.1 Anopheles moucheti | reverse complement strand
GTGGAACTTCATAGCAAAGTACAAAGTTCGTTTTGGATGGATCAATTTAGTTGAAATAGACAGTTTTTGCATGAAAACTCATTCCTGGTGGAACTTCATAGCAAAGTACAAAGTTCGTTTTGGATGGATCAATTTAGTTGAAATAGACAGTTTTTGCATGAAAACTCATTCCTGGTGGAACTTCATAGCAAAGTACAAAGTTCGTTTTGGATGGACAAAGTTAGTTGAAATAGACAGTTTTTGCATAAAAAACTCATTCCTGGTGGAACTTCATAGCAAAGTACAAAGTTCGTTTTGGATGGATCAATTTAGTTGAAATAGACAGTTTTTGCATGAAAACTCATTCCTGGTGGAACTTCATAGCAAAGTACAAAGTTCGTTTTGGATGGACAAAGTTAGTTGAAATAGACAGTTTTTGCATGAAAACTCATTCCTGGTGGAACTTGATAGCAAAGTACAAAGTTCGTTTTGGATGGATCAATTTAGTTGAAATAGACAGTTTTTGCATGAAAACTCATTCCTGGTGGAACTTCATAGCAAAGTACAAAGTTCGTTTTGGATGGACAAAGTTAGTTGAAATAGACAGTTTTTGCATGAAAACTCATTCCTGGTGGAACTTCATAGCAAAGTACAAAGTTCGTTTTGGATGGATCAATTTAGTTGAAATAGACAGTTTTTGCATGAAAACTCATTCCTGGTGGAACTTCATAGCAAAGTACAAAGTTCGTTTTGGATGGATCAATTTAGTTGAAATAGACAGTTTTTGCATGAAAACTCATTCCTGGTGGAACTTCATAGCAAAGTACAAAGTTCGTTTTGGATGGATCAATTTAGTTGAAATAGACAGTTTTTGCATGAAAACTCATTCCTGGTGGAACTTCATAGCAAAGTACAAAGTTCGTTTTGGATGGATCAATTTAGTTGAAATAGACAGTTTTTGCATGAAAACTCATTCCTGGTGGAACTTCATAGCAAAGTACAAAGTTCGTTTTGGATGGACAAAGTTAGTTGAAATAGACAGTTTTTGCATGAAAACTCATTCCTGGTGGAACTTCATAGCAAAGTACAAAGTTCGTTTTGGATGGATCAATTTAGTTGAAATAGACAGTTTTTGCATGAAAACTCATTCCTGGTGGAACTTCATAGCAAAGTACAAAGTTCGTTTTGGATGGATCAATTTAGTTGAAATAGACAGTTTTTGCATGAAAACTCATTCCTGGTGGAACTTCATAGCAAAGTACAAAGTTCGTTTTGGAGGGATCAATTTAGTTGAAATAGACAGTTTTTGCATGAAAACTCATTCCTGGTGGAACTTCATAGCAAGTACAAAGTTCGTTTTGGATGGACAAAGTTAGTTGGAATAGACAGTTTTTGCATGAAAACTCATTCCTGGTGGAACTTCATAGCAAAGTACAAAGTTCGTTTTGGATGGACAAAGTTAGTTGAAATAGACAGTTTTTGCATGAAAACTCATTCCTGGTGGAACTTCATAGCAAAGTACAAAGTTCGTTTTGGATGGACAAAGTTAGTTGGAAGAGACAGTTTTTGCATGAAAACTCATTCCTGGTGGAACTTCATAGCAAAGTACAAAGTTCGTTTTGGATGGACAAAGTTAGTTGAAATAGACAGGTTTTGCATGAAAACTCATTCCTGGTGGAACTTCATAGCAAAGTACAAAGTTCGTTTTGGATGGATCAATTTAGTTGAAATAGACAGTTTTTGCATGAAAACTCATTCCTGGTGGAACTTCATAGCAAAGTACAAAGTTCGTTTTGGATGGATCAATTTAGTTGAAATAGACAGTTTTTGCATGAAAACTCATTCCTGGTGGAACTTCATAGCAAAGTACAAAGTTCGTTTTGGATGGATCAATTTAGTTGAAATAGACAGTTTTTGCATGAAAACTCATTCCTGGTGGAACTTCATAGCAAAGTACAAAGTTCGTTTTGGATGGACAAAGTTAGTTGAAATAGACAGTTTTTGCATGAAAACTCATTCCTGGTGGAACTTCATAGCAAAGTACAAAGTTCGTTTTGGATGGAAAAAGTTAGTTGAAATAGACAGTTTTTGCATGAAAACTCATTCCTGGTGGAACTTCATAGCAAAGTACAAAGTTCGTTTTGGATGGACAAAGTTAGTTGGAATAGACAGTTTTTGCATGAAAACTCATTCCTGGTGGAACTTCATAGCAAAGTACAAAGTTCGTTTTGGATGGACAAAGTTAGTTGAAATAGACAGGTTTTGCATGAAAACTCATTCCTGGTGGAACTTCATAGCAAAGTACAAAGTTCGTTTTGGATGGATCAATTTAGTTGAAATAGACAGTTTTTGCATGAAAACTCATTCCTGGTGGAACTTCATAGCAAAGTACAAAGTTCGTTTTGGATGGATCAATTTAGTT
Organism: Anopheles moucheti; assembly: GCF_943734755.1. Taxonomy (NCBI): domain Eukaryota; kingdom Metazoa; phylum Arthropoda; class Insecta; order Diptera; family Culicidae; genus Anopheles; species Anopheles moucheti. The sequence continues at coordinate 37,593 of NW_026453830.1, read as the reverse complement.
GAAATAGACAGTTTTTGCATGAAAACTCATTCCTGGTGGAACTTCATAGCAAAGTACAAAGTTCGTTTTGGATGGATCAATTTAGTTGAAATAGACAGTTTTTTGCATGAAAACTCATTCCTGGTGGAACTTCATAGCAAAGTACAAAGTTCGTTTTGGATGGACAAAGTTAGTTGGAATAGACAGTTTTTGCATGAAAACTCATTCCTGGTGGAACTTCATAGCAAAGTACAAAGTTCGTTTTGGATGGACAAAGTTAGTTGAAATAGACAGTTTTTGCATGAAAACTCATTCCTGGTGGAACTTCATAGCAAAGTACAAAGTTCGTTTTGGATGGACAAAGTTAGTTGGAATAGACAGTTTTTGCATGAAAACTCATTCCTGGTGGAACTTCATAGCAAAGTACAAAGTTCGTTTTGGATGGACAAAGTTAGTTGAAATAGACAGGTTTTGCATGAAAACTCATTCCTGGTGGAACTTCATAGCAAAGTACAAAGTTCGTTTTGGATGGATCAATTTAGTTGAAATAGACAGTTTTTGCATGAAAACTCATTCCTGGTGGAACTTCATAGCAAAGTACAAAGTTCGTTTTGGATGGACAAAGTTAGTTGAAATAGACAGTTTTTGCATGAAAACTCATTCCTGGTGGAACTTCATAGCAAAGTACAAAGTTCGTTTTGGATGGAAAAAGTTAGTTGAAATAGACAGTTTTTGCATGAAAACTCATTCCTGGTGGAACTTCATAGCAAAGTACAAAGTTCGTTTTGGATGGACAAAGTTAGTTGGAATAGACAGTTTTTGCATGAAAACTCATTCCTGGTGGAACTTCATAGCAAAGTACAAAGTTCGTTTTGGATGGATCAATTTAGTTGAAATAGACAGTTTTTGCATGAAAACTCATTCCTGGTGGAACTTCATAGCAAAGTACAAAGTTCGTTTTGGATGGATCAATTTAGTTGAAATAGACAGTTTTTGCATGAAAACTCATTCCTGGTGGAACTTCATAGCAAAGTACAAAGTTCGTTTTGGATGGACAAAGTTAGTTGAAATAGACAGTTTTTGCATGAAAACTCATTCCTGGTGGAACTTCATAGCAAAGTACAAAGTTCGTTTTGGATGGACAAAGTTAGTTGGAATAGACAGTTTTTGCATGAAAACTCATTCCTGGTGGAACTTCATAGCAAAGTACAAAGTTCGTTTTGGATGGACAAAGTTAGTTGGAATAGACAGTTTTTGCATGAAAACTCATTCCTGGTGGAACTTCATAGCAAAGTACAAAGTTCGTTTTGGATGGATCAATTTAGTTGAAATAGACAGTTTTTGCATGAAAACTCATTCCTGGTGGAACTTCATAGCAAAGTACAAAGTTCGTTTTGGATGGATCAATTTAGTTGAAATAGACAGTTTTTGCATGAAAACTCATTCCTGGTGGAACTTCATAGCAAAGTACAAAGTTCGTTTTGGATGGACAAAGTTTTCAAGCAAAAACTTAGTTTAGTTGAAATAGACAGTTTTTGCATAAAAACTCATTCCTGGTGGAACTTCATAGCAAAGTACAAAGTTCGTTTTGGATGGATCAATTTAGTTGAAATAGACAGTTTTTTGGATGAAAACTCATTCCTGGTGGAACTTCATAGCAAAGTACAAAGTTCGTTTTGGATGGACGAATTAAGTTGAAATAGACAGTTTTTGTATGAAAACTCATTCCTGGTGGAACTTCATAGCAAAGTACAAAGTTCGTTTTGGATGGACAAAGTTAGTTGGAATAGACAGTTTTTGCATGAAAACTCATTCCTGGTGGAACTTCATAGCAAAGTACAAAGTTCGTTTTGGATGGACAAAGTTAGTTGAAATAGACAGTTTTTGCATGAAAACTCATTCCTGGTGGAACTTCATAGCAAAGTACAAAGTTCGTTTTGGATGGATCAATTTAGTTGAAATAGACAGTTTTTGCATGAAAACTCATTCCTGGTGGAACTTCATAGCAAAGTACAAAGTTCGTTTTGGATGGATCAATTTAGTTGAAATAGACAGTTTTTGCATGAAAACTCATTCCTGGTGGAACTTCATAGCAAAGTACAAAGTTCGTTTTGGATGGACAAAGTTAGTTGGAATAGACAGTTTTTGCATGAAAACTCATTCCTGGTGGAACTTCATAGCAAAGTACAAAGTTCGTTTTGGATGGACAAAGTTAGTTGAAATAGACAGTTTTTGCATGAAAACTCATTCCTGGTGGAACTTCATAGCAAAGTACAAAGTTCGTTTTGGATGGACAAAGTTAGTTGAAATAGACAGTTTTTGCATGAAAACTCATTCCTGGTGGAACTTCATAGCAAAGTACAAAGTTCGTTTTGGATGGATCAATTTAGTTCAAATAGACAGTTTTTGCATGAAAACTCATTCCTGGTGGAACTTCATAGCAAAGTACAAAGTTCGTTTTGGATGGACAAAGTTAGTTGAAATAGACAGGTTTTGCATGAAAACTCATTCCTGGTGGAACTTCATAGCAAAGTACAAAGTTCGTTTTGGATGGATCAATTTAGTTGAAATAGACAGTTTTTGCATAAAAACTCATTCCTGGTGGAACTTCATAGCAAAGTACAAAGTTCGTTTTGGATGGATCAATTTAGTTGAAATAGACAGTTTTTGGATGAAAACTCATTCCTGGTGGAACTTCATAGCAAAGTACAAAGTTCGTTTTGGATGGACGAATTAAGTTGAAATAGACAGTTTTTGCATGAAAACTCATTCCTGGTGGAACTTCATAGCAAAGTACAAAGTTCGTTTTGGATGGAAAAAGTTAGTTGAAATAGACAGTTTTTGCATGAAAACTCATTCCTGGTGGAACTTCATAGCAAAGTACAAAGTTCGTTTTGGATGGAAAAAGTTAGTTGAAATAGACAGTTTTTGCATGAAAACTCATTCCTGGTGGAACTTCATAGCAAAGTACAAAGTTCGTTTTGGATGGATCAATTTAGTTGAAATAGACAGTTCTTGCATGAAAACTCATTCCTGGTAGAACTTCATAGCAAAGTACAAAGTTCGTTTTAGATGGACAAAGTTAGTTGGAATAGACAGTTTTTGCATGAAAACTCATTCCTGGTGGAACTTCATAGCAAAGTACAAAGTTCGTTTTGGATGGATCAATTTAGTTGAAATAGACAGTTTTTGCATGAAAACTCATTCCTGGTGGAACTTCATAGCAAAGTACAAAGTTCGTTTTGGATGAATCAATTTAGTTGAAATAGACAGTTTTTGCATGAAAACTCATTCCTGGTGGAACTTCATAGCAAAGTACAAAGTTCGTTTTGGATGGATCAATTTAGTTGAAATAGACAGTTTTTGCATGAAAACTCATTCCTGGTGGAACTTCATAGCAAAGTACAAAGTTCGTTTTGGATGAATCAATTTAGTTGAAATAGACAGTTTTTGCATGAAAACTCATTCCTGGTGGAACTTCATAGCAAAGTACAAAGTTCGTTTTGGATGGACAAAGTTAGTTGGAATAGACAGTTTTTGCATGAAAACTCATTCCTGGTGGAACTTCATAGCAAAGTACAAAGTTCGTTTTGGATGGACAAAGTTAGTTGAAATAGACAGTTTTTGCATGAAAACTCATTTCTGGTGGAACTTCATAGCAAAGTACAAAGTTCGTTTTGGATGGACAAAGTTAGTTGAAATAGACAGTTTTTGCATGAAAACTCATTCCTGGTGGAACTTCATAGCAAAGTACAAAGTTCGTTTTGGATGGACAAAGTTAGTTGAAATAGACAGGTTTTGCATGAAAACTCATTCCTGGTGGAACTTCATAGCAAAGTACAAAGTTCGTTTTGGATGGATCAATTTAGTTGAAATAGACAGTTTTTGCATGAAAACTCATTCCTGGTGGAACTTCATAGCAAAGTACAAAGTTCGTTTTGGATGGATCAATTTAGTTGAAATAGACAGTTTTTGCATGAAAACTCATTCCTGGTGGAACTTCATAGCAAAGTACAAAGTTCGTTTTGGATGGACAAAGTTAGTTGAAATAGACAGTTTTTGCATGAAAACTCATTCCTGGTGGAACTTCATAGCAAAGTACAAAGTTCGTTTTGGATGGACAAAGTTAGTTGGAATAGACAGTTTTTGCATGAAAACTCATTCCTGGTGGAACTTCATAGCAAAGTACAAAGTTCGTTTTGGATGGACAAAGTTAGTTGAAATAGACAGTTTTTGCATGAAAACTCATTCCTGGTGGAACTTCATAGCAAAGTACAAAGTTCGTTTTGGATGGACAAAGTTAGTTGAAATAGACAGTTTTTGCATGAAAACTCATTCCTGGTGGAACTTCATAGCAAAGTACAAAGTTCGTTTTGGATGGATCAATTTAGTTCAAATAGACAGTTTTTGCATGAAAACTCATTCCTGGTGGAACTTCATAGCAAAGTACAAAGTTCGTTTTGGATGGACAAAGTTAGTTGAAATAGACAGGTTTTGCATGAAAACTCATTCCTGGTGGAACTTCATAGCAAAGTACAAAGTTCGTTTTGGATGGATCAATTTAGTTGAAATAGACAGTTTTTGCATAAAAACTCATTCCTGGTGGAACTTCATAGCAAAGTACAAAGTTCGTTTTGGATGGATCAATTTAGTTGAAATAGACAGTTTTTGGACGAAAACTCATTCCTGGTGGAACTTCATAGCAAAGTACAAAGTTCGTTTTGGATGGACGAATTAAGTTGAAATAGACAGTTTTTGTATGAAAACTCATTCCTGGTGGAACTTCATAGCAAAGTACAAAGTTCGTTTTGGATGGACAAAGTTAGTTGGAATAGACAGTTTTTGCATGAAAACTCATTCCTGGTGGAACTTCATAGCAAAGTACAAAGTTCGTTTTGGATGGACAAAGTTAGTTGAAATAGACAGGTTTTGCATGAAAACTCATTCCTGGTGGAACTTCATAGCAAAGTACAAAGTTCGTTTTGGATGGATCAATTTAGTTGAAATAGACAGTTTTTGCATGAAAACTCATTCCTGGTGGAACTTCATAGCAAACTACAAAGTTCGTTTTGGATGGACAAAGTTAGTTGAAATAGACAGTTCTTGCATGAAAACTCATTCCTGGTGGAACTTCATAGCAAAGTACAAAGTTCGTTTTGGATGGACAAAGTTAGTTGAAATAGACAGTTTTTGCATGAAAACTCTTTCCTGGTGGAACTTCATAGCAAAGTACAAAGTTCGTTTTGGATGGATCAATTTAGTTGAAATAGACAGTTTTTGCATGAAAACTCATTCCTGGTGGAACTTCATAGCAAAGTACAAAGTTCGTTTTGGATGGATCAATTTAGTTGAAATAGACAGTTTTTGCATGAAAACTCATTCCTGGTGGAACTTCATAGCAAAGTACAAAGTTCGTTTTGGATGGACGAATTAAGTTGAAATAGACAGTTTTTGCATGAAAACTCATTCCTGGTGGAACTTCATAGCAAAGTACAAAGTTCGTTTTGGATGGACAAAGTTAGTTGGAATAGACAGTTTTTGCATGAAAACTCATTCCTGGTGGAACTTCATAGCAAAGTACAAAGTTCGTTTTGGATGGACAAAGTTAGTTGAAATAGATAATTTTTGTATGAAAACTCATTCCTGGTGGAACTTCATAGCAAAGTACAAAGTTCGTTTTGGATGGATCAATTTAGTTGAAATAGACAGGTTTTGCATGAAAACTCATTCCTGGTGGAACTTCATAGCAAAGTACAAAGTTCGTTTTGGATGGATCAATTTAGTTGAAATAGACAGTTTTTGCATGAAAACTCATTCCTGGTGGAACTTGATAGCAAAGTACAAAGTTCGTTTTGGATGGATCAATTTAGTTGAAATAGACAGTTTTTGCATAAAAACTCATTCCTGGTGGAACTTCATAGCAAAGTACAAAGTTCGTTTTGAATGGATCAATTTAGTTGAAATAGACAGTTTTTGCATGAAAACTCATTCCTGGTGGAACTTCATAGCAAAGTACAAAGTTCGTTTTGGATGGACAAAGTTAGTTGAAATAGACAGTTTTTGTATGAAAACTCATTCCTGGTGGAACTACATAGCAAAGTACAAAGTTCGTTTTGGATGGATCAATTTAGTTGAAATAGACAGTTTTTGCATGAAAACTCATTCCTGGTGGAACTTCATAGCAAAGTACAAAGTTCGTTTTGGATGGACGAATTAAGTTGAAATAGACAGTTTTTGTATGAAAACTCATTCCTGGTGGAACTACATAGCAAAGTACAAAGTTCGTTTTGGATGGACGAATTAAGTTGAAATAGACAGTTTTTGCATGAAAACTCATTCCTGGTGGAACTTCATAGCAAAGTACAAAGTTCGTTTTGGATGGATCAATTTAGTTGAAATAGACAGTTTTTGCATGAAAACTCATTCCTGGTGGAACTTCATAGCAAAGTACAAAGTTCGAATCGGATGGACAAAGTTAGTTGAAATAGACAGTTTTTGCATAAAAACTCATTCCTGGTGGAACTTCATAGCAAAGTACAAAGTTCGTTTTGGATGGACAAAGTTAGTTGAAATAGACAGTTTTTGCATGAAAACTCATTCCTGGTGGAACTTCATAGCAAAGTACAAAGTTCGTTTTGGATGGACAAAGTTAGTTGAAATAGACAGTTTTTGCATGAAAACTCATTCCTGGTGGAACTTCATAGCAAAGTACAAAGTTCGTTTTGGATGGATCAATTTAGTTGAAATAGACAGTTTTTGCATAAAAACTCATTCCTGGTGGAACTTCATAGCAAAGTACAAAGTTCGTTTTGGATGGACGAATTTAGTTGAAATAGACAGTTTTTGCATGAAAACTCATTCCTGGTGGAACTTCATAGCAAAGTACAAAGTTCGTTTTGGATGGATCAATTTAGTTGAAATAGACAGTTTTTGCATGAAAACTCATTCCTGGTGGAACTTCATAGCAAAGTACAAAGTTCGAATCGGATGGACAAAGTTAGTTGAAATAGACAGTTTTTGCATGAAAACTCATTCCTGGTGGAACTTCATAGCAAAGTACAAAGTTCGTTTTGGATGGACAAAGTTAGTTGAAATAGACAGTTTTTGCATGAAAACTCATTCCTGGTGGAACTTCATAGCAAAGTACAAAGTTCGTTTTGGATGGACAAAGTTAGTTGAAATAGACAGTTTTTGCATGAAAACTCATTCCTGGTGGAACTTCATAGCAAAGTACAAAGTTCGTTTTGGATGGACGAATTAAGTTGAAATAGACAGTTTTTGTATGAAAACTCATTCCTGGTGGAACTACATAGCAAAGTACAAAGTTCGTTTTGGATGGACGAATTTAGTTGAAATAGACAGTTTTTGCATGAAAACTCATTCCTGGTGGAACTTCATAGCAAAGTACAAAGTTCGTTTTGGATGGATCAATTTAGTTGAAATAGACAGTTTTTGCATGAAAACTCATTCCTGGTGGAACTTCATAGCAAAGTACAAAGTTCGTTTTGGATGGATCAATTTAGTTGAAATAGACAGTTTTTGCATAAAAACTCATTCCTGGTGGAACTTCATAGCAAAGTACAAAGTTCGTTTTGGATGGATCAATTTAGTTGAAATAGACAGTTTTTGCATGAAAACTCATTCCTGGTGGAACTTCATAGCAAAGTACAAAGTTCGTTTTGGATGGACAAAGTTAGTTAGAATAGACAGTTTTTGCATGAAAACTCATTCCTGGTGGAACTTCATAGCAAAGTACAAAGTTCGTTTTGGATGGACAAAGTTAGTTGAAATAGACAGGTTTTGCATGAAAACTCATTCCTGGTGGAACTTCATAGCAAAGTACAAAGTTCGTTTTGGATGGATCAATTTAGTTGGAATAGACAGTTTTTGCATGAAAACTCATTCCTGGTGGAACTTGATAGCAAAGTACAAAGTTCGTTTTGGATGGATCAATTTAGTTGAAATAGACAGTTTTTGCATAAAAACTCATTCCTGGTGGAACTTCATAGCAAAGTACAAAGTTCGTTTTGGATGGATCAATTTAGTTGAAATAGACAGTTTTTGCATGAAAACTCATTCCTGGTGGAACTTCATAGCAAAGTACAAAGTTCGTTTTGGATGGACGAATTAAGTTGAAATAGACAGTTTTTGTATGAAAACTCATTCCTGGTGGAACTTCATAGCAAAGTACAAAGTTCGAATCAGATGGACGAATTAAGTTGAAATAGACAGTTTTTGCATGAAAACTCATTCCTGGTAGAACTTCATAGCAAAGTACAAAGTTCGTTTTAGATGGACAAAGTTAGTTGAAATAGACAGTTTTTGCATGAAAACTCATTCCTGGTGGAACTTCATAGCAAAGTACAAAGTTCGTTTTGGATGGATCAATTTAGTTGAAATAGACAGTTTTTGCATGAAAACTCATTCCTGGTGGAACTTCATAGCAAAGTACAAAGTTCGAATCGGATGGACAAAGTTAGTTGAAATAGACAGTTTTTGCATAAAAACTCATTCCTGGTGGAACTTCATAGCAAAGTACAAAGTTCGTTTTGGATGGACAAAGTTAGTTGAAATAGACAGTTTTTGCATAAAAACTCATTCCTGGTAGAACTTCATAGCAAAGTACAAAGTTCGTTTTGGATGGACAAAGTTAGTTGAAATAGACAGTTTTTGCATAAAAACTCATTCCTGGTAGAACTTCATAGCAAAGTACAAAGTTCGTTTTAGATGGACAAAGTTAGTTGAAATAGACAGTTTTTGCATAAAAACTCATTCCTGGTGGAACTTCATAGCAAAGTACAAAGTTCGTTTTGGATGGACAAAGTTAGTTGAAATAGACAGTTTTTGCATAAAAACTCATTCCTGGTGGAACTTCATAGCAAAGTACAAAGTTCGAATCGGATGGACAAAGTTAGTTGAAATAGACAGTTTTTGCATAAAAACTCATTCCTGGTAGAACTTCATAGCAAAGTACAAAGTTCGTTTTAGATGGACGAATTAAGTTGAAATAGACAGTTTTTGCATGAAAACTCATTCCTGGTGGAACTTCATAGCAAAGTACAAAGTTCGAATCGGATGGACAAAGCTAGTTGAAATAGACAGTTTTTGCATAAAAACTCATTCCTGGTGGAACTTCATAGCAAAGTACAAAGTTCGTTTTGGATGGACAAAGTTAGTTGAAATAGACAGTTTTTGCATAAAAACTCATTCCTGGTGGAACTTCATAGCAAAGTACAAAGTTCGTTTTGGATGGACAAAGTTAGTTGAAATAGACAGTTTTTGCATAAAAACTCATTCCTGGTAGAACTTCATAGCAAAGTACAAAGTTCGTTTTAGATGGACAAAGTTAGTTGAAATAGACAGTTTTTGCATGAAAACTCATTCCTGGTGGAACTTCATAGCAAAGTACAAAGTTCGAATAAGATGGACGAATTAAGTTGAAATAGACAGTTTTTGCATAAAAACTCATTCCTGGTGGAACTTCATAGCAAAGTACAAAGTTCGTTTTGGATGGACAAAGTTAGTTGAAATAGACAGTTTTTGCATAAAAACTCATTCCTGGTGGAACTTCATAGCAAAGTACAAAGTTCGTTTTGGATGGATCAATTTAGTTGAAATAGACAGTTTTTGCATAAAAACTCATTCCTGGTGGAACTTCATAGCAAAGTACAAAGTTCGAATCGGATGGACAAAGTTAGTTGAAATAGACAGTTTTTGCATAAAAACTCATTCCTGGTAGAACTTCATAGCAAAGTACAAAGTTCGTTTTAGATGGACGAATTAAGTTGAAATAGACAGTTTTTGCATGAAAACTCATTCCTGGTGGAACTTCATAGCAAAGTACAAAGTTCGAATCGGATGGACAAAGTTAGTTGAAATAGACAGTTTTTGCATAAAAACTCATTCCTGGTGGAACTTCATAGCAAAGTACAAAGTTCGTTTTGGATGGACAAAGTTAGTTGAAATAGACAGTTTTTGCATAAAAACTCATTCCTGGTAGAACTTCATAGCAAAGTACAAAGTTCGTTTTGGATGGACAAAGTTAGTTGAAATAGACAGTTTTTGCATAAAAACTCATTCCTGGTAGAACTTCATAGCAAAGTACAAAGTTCGTTTTAGATGGACAAAGTTAGTTGAAATAGACAGTTTTTGCATAAAAACTCATTCCTGGTGGAACTTCATAGCAAAGTACAAAGTTCGTTTTGGATGGACAAAGTTAGTTGAAATAGACAGTTTTTGCATAAAAACTCATTCCTGGTGGAACTTCATAGCAAAGTACAAAGTTCGAATCGGATGGACAAAGTTAGTTGAAATAGACAGTTTTTGCATAAAAACTCATTACTGGTAGAACTTCATAGCAAAGTACAAAGTTCGTTTTAGATGGACGAATTAAGTTGAAATAGACAGTTTTTGCATGAAAACTCATTCCTGGTGGAACTTCATAGCAAAGTACAAAGTTCGAATCGGATGGACAAAGCTAGTTGAAATAGACAGTTTTTGCATAAAAACTCATTCCTGGTGGAACTTCATAGCAAAGTACAAAGTTCGTTTTGGATGGACAAAGTTAGTTGAAATAGACAGTTTTTGCATAAAAACTCATTCCTGGTGGAACTTCATAGCAAAGTACAAAGTTCGTTTTGGATGGACAAAGTTAGTTGAAATAGACAGTTTTTGCATAAAAACTCATTCCTGGTAGAACTTCATAGCAAAGTACAAAGTTCGTTTTAGATGGACAAAGTTAGTTGAAATAGACAGTTTTTGCATGAAAACTCATTCCTGGTGGAACTTCATAGCAAAGTACAAAGTTCGAATCAGATGGACGAATTAAGTTGAAATAGACAGTTTTTGCATAAAAACTCATTCCTGGTGGAACTTCATAGCAAAGTACAAAGTTCGTTTTGGATGGACAAAGTTAGTTGAAATAGACAGTTTTTGCATAAAAACTCATTCCTGGTGGAACTTCATAGCAAAGTACAAAGTTCGTTTTGGATGGATCAATTTAGTTGAAATAGACAGTTTTTGCATGAAAACTCATTCCTGGTGGAACTTCATAGCAAAGTACAAAGTTCGAATCAGATGGACGAATTAAGTTGAAATAGACAGTTTTTGCATGAAAACTCATTCCTGGTGGAACTTCATAGCAAAGTACAAAGTTCGAATCAGATGGACGAATTAAGTTGAAATAGACAGTTTTTGCATGAAAACTCATTCCTGGTGGAACTTCATAGCAAAGTACAAAGTTCGAATCAGATGGACGAATTAAGTTGAAATAGACAGTTTTTGCATAAAAACTCATTCCTGGTGGAACTTCATAGCAAAGTACAAAGTTCGTTTTGGATGGACAAAGTTAGTTGAAATAGACAGTTTTTGCATAAAAACTCATTCCTGGTGGAACTTCATAGCAAAGTACAAAGTTCGAATCAGATGGACGAATTAAGTTGAAATAGACAGTTTTTGCATAAAAACTCATTCCTGGTGGAACTTCATAGCAAAGTACAAAGTTCGTTTTGGATGTACGAATTAAGTTGAAATAGACAGTTTTTGTATGAAAACTCATTCCTGGTGGAACTTCATAGCAAAGTACAAAGTTCGAATCAGATGGACGAATTAAGTTGAAATAGACAGTTTTTGCATGAAAACTCATTCCTGGTGGAACTTCATAGCAAAGTACAAAGTTCGTTTTGGATGGACAAAGTTAGTTGAAATAGACAGTTTTTGCATAAAAACTCATTCCTGGTGGAACTTCATAGCAAAGTACAAAGTTCGTTTTGGATGGATCAATTAAGTTGAAATAGACAGTTTTTGCATGAAAACTCATTCCTGGTGGAACTTCATAGCAAAGTACAAAGTTCGTTTTGGATGGATCAATTTAGTTGAAATAGACAGTTTTTGCATAAAAACTCATTCCTGGTGGAACTTCATAGCAAAGTACAAAGTTCGTTTTGGATGGATCAATTTAGTTGAAATAGACAGTTTTTGCATGAAAACTCATTCCTGGTGGAACTTCATAGCAAAGTACAAAGTTCGAATCAGATGGACGAATTAAGTTGAAATAGACAGTTTTTGCATGAAAACTCATTCCTGGTAGAACTTCATAGCAAAGTACAAAGTTCGAATCAGATGGACGAATTAAGTTGAAATAGACAGTTTTTGCATGAAAACTCATTCCTGGTAGAACTTCATAGCAAAGTACAAAGTTCGTTTTAGATGGACACAGTTAGTTGAAATAGACAGTTTTTGCATGAAAACTCATTCCTGGTGGAACTTCATAGCAAAGTACAAAGTTCGAATCAGATGGACGAATTAAGTTGAAATAGACAGTTTTTGTATGAAAACTCATTCCTGGTGGAACTTCATAGCAAAGTACAAAGTTCGAATCAGATGGACGAATTAAGTTGAAATAGACAGTTTTTGCATGAAAACTCATTCCTGGTAGAACTTCATAGCAAAGTACAAAGTTCGTTTTAGATGGACACAGTTAGTTGAAATAGACAGTTTTTGCATGAAAACTCATTCCTGGTGGAACTTCATAGCAAAGTACAAAGTTCGTTTTGGATGGATCAATTTAGTTGAAATAGACAGTTTTTGCATGAAAACTCATTCCTGGTGGAACTTCATAGCAAAGTACAAAGTTCGAATCAGATGGACGAATTAAGTTGAAATAGACAGTTTTTGCATGAAAACTCATTCCTGGTGGAACTTCATAGCAAAGTACAAAGTTCGTTTTGGATGGACAAAGTTAGTTGAAATAGACAGTTTTTGCATAAAAACTCATTCCTGGTGGAACTTCATAGCAAAGTACAAAGTTCGTTTTGGATGGATCAATTTAGTTGAAATAGACAGTTTTTGCATGAAAACTCATTCCTGGTGGAACTTCATAGCAAAGTACAAAGTTCGAATCAGATGGACGAATTAAGTTGAAATAGACAGTTTTTGCATGAAAACTCATTCCTGGTGGAACTTCATAGCAAAGTACAAAGTTCGTTTTGGATGGATCAATTTAGTTGAAATAGACAGTTTTTGCATGAAAACTCATTCCTGGTGGAACTTCATAGCAAAGTACAAAGTTCGAATCAGATGGACGAATTAAGTTGAAATAGACAGTTTTTGCATAAAAACTCATTCCTGGTGGAACTTCATAGCAAAGTACAAAGTTCGTTTTGGATGGACAAAGTTAGTTGAAATAGACAGTTTTTGCATGAAAACTCATTCCTGGTGGAACTTCATAGCAAAGTACAAAGTTCGTTTTGGATGGATCAATTTAGTTGAAATAGACAGTTTTTGCATGAAAACTCATTCCTGGTGGAACTTCATAGCAAAGTACAAAGTTCGAATCACATGGACGAATTAAGTTGAAATAGACAGTTTTTGCATGAAAACTCATTCCTGGTGGAACTTCATAGCAAAGTACAAAGTTCGTTTTGGATGGATCAATTTAGTTGAAATAGACAGTTTTTGCATGAAAACTCATTCCTGGTGGAACTTCATAGCAAAGTACAAAGTTCGTTTTGGATGGACGAATTAAGTTGAAATAGACAGTTTTTGTATGAAAACTCATTCCTGGTGGAACTTCATAGCAAAGTACAAAGTTCGTATCAGATGGACGAATTAAGTTGAAATAGACAGTTTTTGCATGAAAACTCATTCCTGGTGGAACTTCATAGCAAAGTACAAAGTTCGTTTTGGATGGACAAAGTTAGTTGAAATAGACAGTTTTTGCATAAAAACTCATTCCTGGTGGAACTTCATAGCAAAGTACAAAGTTCGTTTTGGATGGATCAATTTAGTTGAAATAGACAGTTTTTGCATGAAAACTCATTCCTGGTGGAACTTCATAGCAAAGTACAAAGTTCGTTTTGGATGGACAAAGTTAGTTGAAATAGACAGTTTTTGCATAAAAACTCATTCCTGGTGGAACTTCATAGCAAAGTACAAAGTTCGTTTTGGATGGATCAATTTAGTTGAAATAGACAGTTTTTGCATGAAAACTCATTCCTGGTGGAACTTCATAGCAAAGTACAAAGTTCGTTTTGGATGGACAAAGTTAGTTGAAATAGACAGTTTTTGCATGAAAACTCATTCCTGGTGGAACTTCATAGCAAAGTACAAAGTTCGTTTTGGATGGACGAATTAAGTTGACATAGACAGTTTTTGCATGAAAACTCATTCCTGGTGGAACTTCATAGCAAAGTACAAAGTTCGTTTTGGATGGATCAATTTAGTTGAAATAGACAGTTTTTGCATGAAAACTCATTCCTGGTGGAACTTCATAGCAAAGTACAAAGTTCATTTTGGATGGACAAAGTTAGTTGAAATAGACAGTTTTTGCATGAAAACTCATTCCTGGTGGAACTTCATAGCAAAGTACAAAGTTCGTTTTGGATGGACAAAGTTAGTTGAAATAGACAGTTTTTGCATGAAAACTCATTCCTGGTGGAACTACATAGCAAAGTACAAAGTTTGTTTTGGATGGACGAATTAAGTTGAAATAGACAGTTTTTGTATGAAAACTCATTCCTGGTGGAACTTCATAGCAAAGTACAAAGTTCGTTTTGGATGGACAAAATTAGTTGAAATAGACAGTTTTTGCATGAAAACTCATTCCTGGTGGAACTTCATAACAAAGTACAAAGTTCGTTTTGGATGGATCAATTTAGTTCAAATAGACAGTTTTTGCATGAAAACTCATTCCTGGTGGAACTTCATAGCAAAGTACAAAGTTCGTTTTGGATGGACAAAGTTAGTTGAAATAGACAGTTTTTGCATGAAAACTCATTCCTGGTGGAACTTCATAGCCAAGTACAAAGTTCGTTTTGGATGGATCAATTTAGTTGAAATAGACAGTTTTTGCATGAAAACTCATTCCTGGTGGAACTTCATAGCAAAGTACAAAGTTCGTTTTGGATGGACGAATTAAGTTGACATAGACAGTTTTTGCATGAAAACTCATTCCTGGTGGAACTTCATAGCAAAGTACAAAGTTCGTTTTGGATGGATCAATTTAGTTGAAATAGACAGTTTTTGCATGAAAACTCATTCCTGGTGGAACTTCATAGCAAAGTACAAAGTTCATTTTGGATGGACAAAGTTAGTTGAAATAGACAGTTTTTGCATGAAAACTCATTCCTGGTGGAACTTCATAGCAAAGTACAAAGTTCGTTTTGGATGGACAAAGTTAGTTGAAATAGACAGTTTTTGCATGAAAACTCATTCCTGGTGGAACTACATAGCAAAGTACAAAGTTTGTTTTGGATGGACGAATTAAGTTGAAATAGACAGTTTTTGTATGATAACTCATTCCTGGTGGAACTTCATAGCAAAGTACAAAGTTCGTTTTGGATGGACAAAGTTAGTTGAAATAGACAGTTTTTGCATGAAAACTCATTCCTGGTGGAACTTCATAACAAAGTACAAAGTTCGTTTTGGATGGATCAATTTAGTTCAAATAGACAGTTTTTGCATGAAAACTCATTCCTGGTGGAACTTCATAGCAAAGTACAAAGTTCGTTTTGGATGGACAAAGTTAGTTGAAATAGACAGTTTTTGCATGAAAACTCATTCCTGGTGGAACTTCATAGCCAAGTACAAAGTTCGTTTTGGATGGATCAATTTAGTTGAAATAGACAGTTTTTGCATGAAAACTCATTCCTGGTGGAACTTCATAGCAAAGTACAAAGTTCGTTTTGGATGGATCAATTTTGTTCAAATAGACAGTTTTTGCATGAAAACTCATTCCTGGTGGAACTTCATAGCAAAGTACAAAGTTCGTTTTGGATGGACAAAGTTAGTTGAAATAGACAGTTTTTGCATAAAAACTCATTCCTGGAGGAACTTCATAGCAAAGTACAAAGTTCGTTTTGGATGGATCAATTTAGTTGAAATAGACAGTTTTTGCATGAAAACTCATTCCTGGTTTAACTTCATAGCAAAGTAAAAAGTTCGTTTTGGATGGACAAAGTTAGTTGAAATAGACAGTTTTTGCATGAAAACTCATTCCTGGTGGAACTTCATAACAAAGTACAAAGTTCGTTTTGGATGGATCAATTTAGTTGAAATAGACAGTTTTTGCATGAAAACTCATTCCTGGTGGAACTTCATAGCAAAGTACAAAGTTCGTTTTGGATGGACAAAGTTAGTTGAAATAGACAGTTTTTGCATGAAAACTCATTCCTGGTGGAACTTCATAACAAAGTACAAAGTTCGTTTTGGATGGATCAATTTAGTTCAAATAGACAGTTTTTGCATGAAAACTCATTCCTGGTGGAACTTCATAGCAAAGTACAAAGTTCGTTTTGGATGGACAAAGTTAGTTGAAATAGACAGTTTTTGCATGAAAACTCATTCCTGGTGGAACTTCATAACAAAGTACAAAGTTCGTTTTGGATGGATCAATTTAGTTCAAATAGACAGTTTTTGCATGAAAACTCATTCCTGGTGGAACTTCATAGCAAAGTACAAAGTTCGTTTTGGATGGACAAAGTTAGTTGAAATAGACAGTTTTTGCATGAAAACTCATTCCTGGTGGAACTTCATAGCAAAGTACAAAGTTCGTTTTGGATGGACAAAGTTAGTTGAAATAGACAGTTTTTGCATGAAAACTCATTCCTGGTGGAACTTCATAACAAAGTACAAAGTTCGTTTTGGATGGATCAATTTAGTTCAAATAGACAGTTTTTGCATGAAAACTCATTCCTGGTGGAACTTCATAGCAAAGTACAAAGTTCGTTTTGGATGGACAAAGTTAGTTGAAATAGACAGTTTTTGCATAAAAACTCATTCCTGGTGGAACTTCATAGCAAAGTACAAAGTTCGTGTTGGATGGATCAATTTAGTTGAAATAGACAGTTTTTGCATGAAAACTCATTCCTGGTTTAACTTCATAGCAAAGTACAAAGTTCGTTTTGGATGGATCAATTTAGTTTAAATAGACAGTTTTTGCATGAAAACTCATTCCTGGTGGAACTTCATAGCAAAGTACAAAGTTCGTTTTGGATGGACAAAGTTAGTTGAAATAGACAGTTTTTGCATGAAAACTCATTCCTGGTGGAACTTCATAGCAAAGTACAAAGTTCGTTTTGGATGGATCAATTTAGTTGAAATAGACAGTTTTTGCATGAAAACTCATTCCTGGTGGAACTTCATAGCAAAGTACAAAGTTCGTTTTGGATGGACGAATTAAGTTGAAATAGACAGTTTTTGCATGAAAACTCATTCCTGGTGGAACTTCATAGCAAAGTACAAAGTTCGTTTTGGATGGACAAAGTTAGTTGAAATAGACAGTTTTTGCATGAAAACTCATTCCTGGTGGAACTTCATAGCAAAGTACAAAGTTCGTTTTGGATGGACAAAGTTAGTTGAAATAGACAGTTTTTGCATGAAAACTCATTCCTGGTGGAACTTCATAGCAAAGTACAAAGTTCGTTTTGGATGGACAAAGTTAGTTGAAATAGACAATTTTTGCATGAAAACTCATTCCTGGTGGAACTTCATAGCAAAGTACAAAGTTCGTTTTGGATGGACGAATTAAGTTGAAATAGACAGTTTTTGTATGAAAACTCATTCCTGGTGGAACTTCATAGCAAAGTACAAAGTTCGTTTTGGATGGACAAAGTTAGTTGAAATAGACAGTTTTTGCATGAAAACTCATTCCTGGTGGAACTTCATATCAGCGAACAAAGTTCGTTTTGGATGGACAAAGTTAGTTGAAATAGACAGTTTTTGCATGAAAACTCATTCCTGGTGGAACTTCATAGCAAAGTACAAAGTTCGTTTTGGATGGACAAAGTTAGTTGAAATAGACAGTTTTTGCATGAAAACTCATTCCTGGTGGAACTTCATAGCAAAGTACAAAGTTCGTTTTGGATGGACAAAGTTAGTTGAAATAGACAGTTTTTGCATGAAAACTCATTCCTGGTGGAACTTCATAGCAAAGTACAAAGTTTGTTTTGGATGGACAAAGTTAGTTGAAATAGACAATTTTTGCATGAAAACTCATTCCTGGTGGAACTTCATAGCAAAGTACAAAGTTCGTTTTGGATGGACAAAGTTAGTTGAAATAGACAGTTTTTGTATTAAAACACACTTCTGGTGGAACTTCATATCAAAGTACAAACTTCGTTTTGGATGGACAAAGTTAGTTGTAATTAACAGTTTTTGTATGAAAACACACTTCTGGTGGAACTTCATATCAAAGTACAAAGTTCGTTTTGGATGGACAAAGTTAGTTGAAATAGACAGTTTTTGCATGAAAACTCATTCCTGGTGGAACTTCATAGCAAAGTACAAAGTTCGTTTTGGATGGACGAATTAAGTTGAAATAGACAGTTTTTGCATGAAAACTCATTCCTGGTGGAACTTCATAGCAAAGTACAAAGTTCGTTTTGGATGGACAAAGTTAGTTGAAATAGACAGTTTTTGCATGAAAACTCATTCCTGGTGGAACTTCATAGCAAAGTACAAAGTTCGTTTTGGATGGACAAAGTTAGTTGAAATAGACAGTTTTTGCATGAAAACTCATTCCTGGTGGAACTTCATAGCAAAGTACAAAGTTCGTTTTGGATGGACAAAGTTAGTTGAAATAGACAATTTTTGCATGAAAACTCATTCCTGGTGGAACTTCATAGCAAAGTACAAAGTTCGTTTTGGATGGACAAAGTTAGTTGAAATAGACAGTTTTTGTATTAAAACACACTTCTGGTGGAACTTCATATCAAAGTACAAACTTCGTTTTGGATGGACAAAGTTAGTTGTAATTAACAGTTTTTGTATGAAAACACACTTCTGGTGGAACTTCATATCAAAGTACAAAGTTCGTTTTGGATGGACAAAGTTAGTTGAAATAGACAGTTTTTGCATAAAAACTCATTCCTGGTGGAACTTCATAGCAAAGTACAAAGTTCGTTTTGGATGGACAAAGTTAGTTGTAATTAACAGTTTTTGTATGAAAACACACTTCTGGTGGAACTTCATATCAAAGTACAAAGTTCGTTTTGGATGGACAAAGTTAGTTGTAATTAACAGTTTTTGTATGAAAACACACTTCTGGTGGAACTTCATATCAAAGAACAAAGTTCGAATCGGATGGACAAAGTTAGTTGTAATTAACAGTTTTTGTATGAAAACACACTTCTGGTGGAACTTCATAGCAAAGTACAAAGTTCGTTTTGGATGGACAAAGTTAGTTGTAATTAACAGTTTTTGTATGAAAACACACTTCTGGTGGAACTTCATATCAAAGTACAAAGTTCGTTTTGGATGGACAAAGTTAGTTGTAATTAACAGTTTTTGTATGAAAACACACTTCTGGTGGAACTTCATATCAAAGTACAAAGTTCGTTTTGGATGGACAAAGTTAGTTGTAATTAACAGTTTTTGTATGAAAACACACTTCTGGTGGAACTTCATAGCAAAGTACAAAGTTCGTTTTGGATGGACAAAGTTAGTTGTAATTAACAGTTTTTGTATGAAAACACACTTCTGGTGGAACTTCATATCAAAGTACAAAGTTCGTTTTGGATGGACAAAGTTAGTTGTAATTAACAGTTTTTGTATTAAAACACACTTCTGGTGGAACTTCATATCAAAGTACAAAGTTCGTTTTGGATGGACAAAGTTAGTTGTAATTAACAGTTTTTGTATGAAAACACACTTCTGGTGGAACTTCATATCAAAGTACAAAGTTCGTTTTGGATGGACAAAGTTAGTTGAAATAGACAGTTTTTGCATAAAAACTCATTCCTGGTGGAACTTCATAGCAAAGTACAAAGTTCGTTTTGGATGGACAAAGTTAGTTGAAATAGACAGTTTTTGCATGAAAACTCATTCCTGGTGGAACTTCATATCAGCGAACAAAGTTCGTTTTGGATGGACAAAGTTAGTTGAAATAGACAGTTTTTGCATGAAAACTCATTCCTGGTGGAACTTCATAGCAAAGTACAAAGTTCGTTTTGGATGGACAAAGTTAGTTGAAATAGACAGTTTTTGCATAAAAACTCATTCCTGGTGGAACTTCATAGCAAAGTACAAAGTTCGTTTTGGATGGACAAAGTTAGTTGAAATAGACAGTTTTTGCATGAAAACTCATTCCTGGTGGAACTTCATATCAGCGAACAAAGTTCGTTTTGGATGGACAAAGTTAGTTGAAATAGACAGTTTTTGCATGAAAACTCATTCCAGGTGGAACTTCATAGCAAAGTACAAAGTTCGTTTTGGATGGACGAATTAAGTTGAAATAGACAGTTTTTGCATGAAAACACATTCCTGGTGGAACTTCATAGCAAAGTACAAAGTTCGTTTTGGATGGACGAATTAAGTTGAAATAGACAGTTTTTGTATGAAAACTCATTCCTGGTGGAACTTCATAGTAAAGTACAAAGTTCGTTTTGGATGGACAAAGTTAGTTGAAATAGACAGTTTTTGCATGAAAACTCATTCCAGGTGGAACTTCATAGCAAAGTACAAAGTTCGTTTTGGATGGATCAATTTAGTTGAAATAGACAGTTTTTGCATAAAAACTCATTCCTGGTGGAACTTCATAGCAAAGTACAAAGTTCGTTTTGGATGGACGAATTAAGTTGAAATAGACAGTTTTTGCATGAAAACTCATTCCTGGTGGAACTTCATAGCAAAGTACAAAGTTCGTTTTGGATGGATCAATTTAGTTGAAATAGACAGTTTGTGCATGAAAACTCATTCCTGGTGGAACTTCATAGCAAAGTACAAAGTTCGTTTTGGATGGACAAAGTTAGTTGAAATAGATAATTTTTGCATGAAAACTCATTCCTGGTGGAACTTCATAGCAAAGTACAAAGTTCGTTTTGGATGGACGAATTAAGTTGAAATAGACAGTTTTTGCATAAAAACTCATTCCTGGTGGAACTTCATAGCAAAGTACAAAGTTCGTTTTGGATGGATCAATTTAGTTGAAATAGACAGTTTGTGCATGAAAACTCATTCCTGGTGGAACTTCATAGCAAAGTACAAAGTTCGTTTTGGATGGACAAAGTTAGTTGAAATAGATAATTTTTGCATGAAAACTCATTCCTGGTGGAACTTCATAGCAAAGTACAAAGTTCGTTTTGGATGGACAAAGTTAGTTGAAATAGACAGTTTTTGCATGAAAACTCATTCCTGGTGGAACTTCATAGCAAAGTACAAAGTTCGTTTTGGATGGACAAAGTTAGTTGAAATAGACAGTTTTTGCATGAAAACTCATTCCTGGTGGAACTTCATAGCAAAGTACAAAGTTCGTTTTGGATGGACAAAGTTAGTTGAAATAGACAGTTTTTGCATGAAAACTCATTCCGGGTGGAACTTCATAGCAAAGTACAAAGTTCGTTTTGGATGGACAAAGTTAGTTGAAATAGACAGTTTTTGCATGAAAACTCATTCCTGGTGGAACTTCATAGCAAAGTACAAAGTTCGTTTTGGATGGACAAAGTTAGTTGAAAAAGACAGTTTTTGCATGAAAACTCATTCCTGGTGGAACTTCATAGCAAAGTACAAAGTTCGTTTTGGATGGACAAAGTTAGTTGAAATAGACAGTTTTTGCATGAAAACTCATTCCTGGTGGAACTTCATAGCAAAGTACAAAGTTCGTTTTGGATGGATCAATTCAGTTGAAATAGACAGTTTTTGCATAAAAACTCATTCCTGGTGGAACTTCATAGCAAAGTACAAAGTTCGTTTTGGATGGATCAATTTAGTTGAAATAGACAGTTTTTGCATGAAAACTCATTCCTGGTGGAACTTCATAGCAAAGTACAAAGTTCGTTTTGGATGGACAAAGTTAGTTGAAATAGACAGTTTTTGCATGAAAACTCATTCCTGGTGGAACTTCATAGCAAAGTACAAAGTTCGTTTTGGATGGACAAAGTTAGTTGAAAAAGACAGTTTTTGCATGAAAACTCATTCCTGGTGGAACTTCATAGCAAAGTACAAAGTTCGTTTTGGATGGACAAAGTCAGTTCAAATAGACAGTTTTTGCATAAAAACTCATTCCTGGTGGAACTTCATAGCAAAGTACAAAGTTCGTTTTGGATGGACAAAGTTAGTTAAAATAGACAGTTTTTGCATGAAAACTCATTCCTGGTGGAACTTCATAGCAAAGTACAAAGTTCGTTTTGGATGGACGAATTAAGTTGAAATAGACAGTTTTTGCATGAAAACTCATTCCTGGTGGAACTTTATAGCAAAGTACAAAGTTCGTTTTGGATGGACGAATTAAGTTGAAATAGACAGTTTTTGCATAAAAACTCATTCCTGGTGGAACTTCATAGCAAAGTACAAAGTTCGTTTAGGATGGACAAAGTTAGTTGAAATAGACAGTTTTTGCATGAAAACTCATTCCTGGTGGAACTTTATAGCAAAGTACAAAGTTCGTTTTGGATGGACAAAGTTAGTTGAAATAGATAATTTTTGCATGAAAACTCATTCCTGGTGGAACTTCATAGCAAAGTACAAAGTTCGTTTTGGATGGACGAATTAAGTTGAAATAGACAGTTTTTGCATGAAAACTCATTCCTGGTGGAACTTCATAGCAAAGTACAAAGTTCGTTTTTAATGGACAAAGTTAGTTGAAATAGACAGTTTTTGCATGAAAACTCATTCCTGGTGGAACTTCATAGCAAAGTACAAAGTTCGTTTAGGATGGACAAAGTTAGTTGAAATAGACAGTTTTTGCATGAAAACTCATTCCTGGTGGAACTTTATAGCAAAGTACAAAGTTCGTTTTGGATGGACAAAGTTAGATGAAATAGATAATTTTTGCATGAAAACTCATTCCTGGTGGAACTTCATAGCAAAGTACAAAGTTCGTTTTGGATGGACGAATTAAGTTGAAATAGACAGTTTTTGTATGAAAACTCATTCCTGGTGGAACTTCATAGTAAAGTACAAAGTTCGTTTTGGATGGACAAAGTTAGTTGAAATAGACAGTTTTTGCATGAAAACTCATTCCAGGTGGAACTTCATAGCAAAGTACAAAGTTCGTTTTGGATTTACAAAGTTAGTTAAAAAAGACAGTTTTTGCATAAAAACTCATTCCTGGTGGAACTTCATAGCAAAGTACAAAGTTCGTTTAGGATGGACAAAGTTAGTTGGAATAGACAGTTTTTGCATGGTAACACATTCCTGGTAGAACTACATAGCAAAGTACAAAGTTCGTTTTGGATGGACAAAGTTAGTTGAAATAGATAATTTTTGCATGAAAACTCATTCCTGGTGGAACTTCATAGCAAAGTACAAAGTTCGTTTTGGATGGACGAATTAAGTTGAAATAGACAGTTTTTGCATGAAAACTCATTCCTGGTGGAACTTCATAGCAAAGTACAAAGTTCGTTTTGGATGGACAAAGTTAGTTGAAATAGACAGTTTTTGCATGAAAACTCATTTCTGGTGGAACTTCATAGCAAAGTACAAAGTTCGTTTTGGATGGACAAAGTTAGTTGAAAAAGACAGTTTTTGCATGAAAACTCATTCCTGGTGGAACTTCATAGCAAAGTACAAAGATCGTTTTGGATGGACAAAGTCAGTTCAAATAGACAGTTTTTGCATAAAAACTCATTCCTGGTGGAACTTCATAGCAAAGTACAAAGTGCGTTTTGGATGGACAAAGTTAGTTAAAATAGACAGTTTTTGCATGAAAACTCATTCCTGGTGGAACTTCATAGCAAAGTACAAAGTTCGTTTTGGATGGACGAATTAAGTTGAAATAGACAGTTTTTGCATAAAAACTCATTCCTGGTGGAACTTCATAGCAAAGTACAAAGTTCGTTTAGGATGGACAAAGTTAGTTGAAATAGACAGTTTTTGCATGAAAACTCATTCCTGGTGGAACTTTATAGCAAAGTACAAAGTTCGTTTTGGATGGACAAAGTTAGTTGAAATAGATAATTTTTGCATGAAAACTCATTCCTGGTGGAACTTCATAGCAAAGTACAAAGTTCGTTTTGGATGGACGAATTAAGTTGAAATAGACAGTTTTTGCATGAAAACTCATTCCTGGTGGAACTTCATAGCAAAGTACAAAGTTCGTTTTGGATGGATCAATTTAGTTGAAATAGACAGTTTTTGCATGAAAACTCATTCCTGGTGGAACTTCATAGCAAAGTACAAAGTTCGTTTTGGATGGACAAAGTTAGTTGAAATAGACAGTTTTTGCATGAAAACTCATTCCTGGTGGAACTTTATAGCAAAGTACAAAGTTCGTTTTGGATGGACAAAGTTAGTTGAAATAGATAATTTTTGCATGAAAACTCATTCCTGGTGGAACTTCATAGCAAAGTACAAAGTTCGTTTTGGATGGACGAATTAAGTTTAAATAGACAGTTTTTGCATGAAAACTCATTCCTGGTGGAACTTTATAGCAAAGTACAAAGTTCGTTTTGGATGGACGAATTAAGTTGAAATAGACAGTTTTTGCATAAAAACTCATTCCTGGTGGAACTTCATAGCAAAGTACAAAGTTCGTTTAGGATGGACAAAGTTAGTTGAAATAGACAGTTTTTGCATGAAAACTCATTCCTGGTGGAACTTTATAGCAAAGTACAAAGTTCGTTTTGGATGGACAAAGTTAGTTGAAATAGACAGTTTTTGCATGAAAACTCATTCCTGGTGGAACTTCATAGCAAAGTACAAAGTTCGTTTAGGATGGACAAAGTTAGTTGAAATAGACAGTTTTTGCATGAAAACTCATTCCTGGTGGAACTTCATAGCAAAGTACAAAGTTCGTTTAGGATGGACAAAGTTAGTTGAAATAGACAGTTTTTGCATGAAAACTCATTCCTGGTGGAACTTCATAACAAAGTACAAAGTTCGTTTTGGATGGATCAATTTAGTTCAAATAGACAGTTTTTGCATGAAAACTCATTCCTGGTGGAACTTCATAGCAAAGTACAAAGTTCGTTTTGGATGGACAAAGTTAGTTGAAATAGACAGTTTTTGCATAAAAACTCATTCCTGGTGGAACTTCATAGCAAAGTACAAAGTTCGTGTTGGATGGATCAATTTAGTTGAAATAGACAGTTTTTGCATGAAAACTCATTCCTGGTTTAACTTCATAGCAAAGTACAAAGTTCGTTTTGGATGGATCAATTTAGTTTAAATAGACAGTTTTTGCATGAAAACTCATTCCTGGTGGAACTTCATAGCAAAGTACAAAGTTCGTTTTGGATGGACAAAGTTAGTTGAAATAGACAGTTTTTGCATGAAAACTCATTCCTGGTGGAACTTCATAGCAAAGTACAAAGTTCGTTTTGGATGGATCAATTTAGTTCAAATAGACAGTTTTTGCATGAAAACTCATTCCTGGTGGAACTTCATAGCAAAGTACAAAGTTCGTTTTGGATGGACAAAGTTAGTTGAAATAGACAGTTTTTGCATAAAAACTCATTCCTGGAGGAACTTCATAGCAAAGTACAAAGTTCGTTTTGGATGGATCAATTTAGTTGAAATAGACAGTTTTTGCATGAAAACTCATTCCTGGTTTAACTTCATAGCAAAGTAAAAAGTTCGTTTTGGATGGACAAAGTTAGTTGAAATAGACAGTTTTTGCATGAAAACTCATTCCTGGTGGAACTTCATAACAAAGTACAAAGTTCGTTTTGGATGGATCAATTTAGTTGAAATAGACAGTTTTTGCATGAAAACTCATTCCTGGTGGAACTTCATAGCAAAGTACAAAGTTCGTTTTGGATGGACAAAGTTAGTTGAAATAGACAGTTTTTGCATGAAAACTCATTCCTGGTGGAACTTCATAACAAAGTACAAAGTTCGTTTTGGATGGATCAATTTAGTTCAAATAGACAGTTTTTGCATGAAAACTCATTCCTGGTGGAACTTCATAGCAAAGTACAAAGTTCGTTTTGGATGGACAAAGTTAGTTGAAATAGACAGTTTTTGCATGAAAACTCATTCCTGGTGGAACTTCATAACAAAGTACAAAGTTCGTTTTGGATGGATCAATTTAGTTCAAATAGACAGTTTTTGCATGAAAACTCATTCCTGGTGGAACTTCATAGCAAAGTACAAAGTTCGTTTTGGATGGACAAAGTTAGTTGAAATAGACAGTTTTTGCATGAAAACTCATTCCTGGTGGAACTTCATAGCAAAGTACAAAGTTCGTTTTGGATGGACAAAGTTAGTTGAAATAGACAGTTTTTGCATGAAAACTCATTCCTGGTGGAACTTCATAACAAAGTACAAAGTTCGTTTTGGATGGATCAATTTAGTTCAAATAGACAGTTTTTGCATGAAAACTCATTCCTGGTGGAACTTCATAGCAAAGTACAAAGTTCGTTTTGGATGGACAAAGTTAGTTGAAATAGACAGTTTTTGCATAAAAACTCATTCCTGGTGGAACTTCATAGCAAAGTACAAAGTTCGTGTTGGATGGATCAATTTAGTTGAAATAGACAGTTTTTGCATGAAAACTCATTCCTGGTGGAACTTCATAGCAAAGTACAAAGTTCGTTTTGGATGGACAAAGTTAGTTGAAATAGACAGTTTTTGCATGAAAACTCATTCCTGGTGGAACTTCATAGCAAAGTACAAAGTTCGTTTTGGATGGATCAATTTAGTTGAAATAGACAGTTTTTGCATGAAAACTCATTCCTGGTGGAACTTCATAGCAAAGTACAAAGTTCGTTTTGGATGGACGAATTAAGTTGAAATAGACAGTTTTTGCATGAAAACTCATTCCTGGTGGAACTTCATAGCAAAGTACAAAGTTCGTTTTGGATGGACAAAGTTAGTTGAAATAGACAGTTTTTGCATGAAAACTCATTCCTGGTGGAACTTCATAGCAAAGTACAAAGTTCGTTTTGGATGGACAAAGTTAGTTGAAATAGACAGTTTTTGCATGAAAACTCATTCCTGGTGGAACTTCATAGCAAAGTACAAAGTTCGTTTTGGATGGACAAAGTTAGTTGAAATAGACAATTTTTGCATGAAAACTCATTCCTGGTGGAACTTCATAGCAAAGTACAAAGTTCGTTTTGGATGGACGAATTAAGTTGAAATAGACAGTTTTTGTATGAAAACTCATTCCTGGTGGAACTTCATAGCAAAGTACAAAGTTCGTTTTGGATGGACAAAGTTAGTTGAAATAGACAGTTTTTGCATGAAAACTCATTCCTGGTGGAACTTCATATCAGCGAACAAAGTTCGTTTTGGATGGACAAAGTTAGTTGAAATAGACAGTTTTTGCATGAAAACTCATTCCTGGTGGAACTTCATAGCAAAGTACAAAGTTCGTTTTGGATGGACAAAGTTAGTTGAAATAGACAGTTTTTGCATGAAAACTCATTCCTGGTGGAACTTCATAGCAAAGTACAAAGTTCGTTTTGGATGGACAAAGTTAGTTGAAATAGACAGTTTTTGCATGAAAACTCATTCCTGGTGGAACTTCATAGCAAAGTACAAAGTTTGTTTTGGATGGACAAAGTTAGTTGAAATAGACAATTTTTGCATGAAAACTCATTCCTGGTGGAACTTCATAGCAAAGTACAAAGTTCGTTTTGGATGGACAAAGTTAGTTGAAATAGACAGTTTTTGTATTAAAACACACTTCTGGTGGAACTTCATATCAAAGTACAAACTTCGTTTTGGATGGACAAAGTTAGTTGTAATTAACAGTTTTTGTATGAAAACACACTTCTGGTGGAACTTCATATCAAAGTACAAAGTTCGTTTTGGATGGACAAAGTTAGTTGAAATAGACAGTTTTTGCATGAAAACTCATTCCTGGTGGAACTTCATAGCAAAGTACAAAGTTCGTTTTGGATGGACGAATTAAGTTGAAATAGACAGTTTTTGCATGAAAACTCATTCCTGGTGGAACTTCATAGCAAAGTACAAAGTTCGTTTTGGATGGACAAAGTTAGTTGAAATAGACAGTTTTTGCATGAAAACTCATTCCTGGTGGAACTTCATAGCAAAGTACAAAGTTCGTTTTGGATGGACAAAGTTAGTTGAAATAGACAGTTTTTGCATGAAAACTCATTCCTGGTGGAACTTCATAGCAAAGTACAAAGTTCGTTTTGGATGGACAAAGTTAGTTGAAATAGACAATTTTTGCATGAAAACTCATTCCTGGTGGAACTTCATAGCAAAGTACAAAGTTCGTTTTGGATGGACAAAGTTAGTTGAAATAGACAGTTTTTGTATTAAAACACACTTCTGGTGGAACTTCATATCAAAGTACAAACTTCGTTTTGGATGGACAAAGTTAGTTGTAATTAACAGTTTTTGTATGAAAACACACTTCTGGTGGAACTTCATATCAAAGTACAAAGTTCGTTTTGGATGGACAAAGTTAGTTGAAATAGACAGTTTTTGCATAAAAACTCATTCCTGGTGGAACTTCATAGCAAAGTACAAAGTTCGTTTTGGATGGACAAAGTTAGTTGTAATTAACAGTTTTTGTATGAAAACACACTTCTGGTGGAACTTCATATCAAAGTACAAAGTTCGTTTTGGATGGACAAAGTTAGTTGTAATTAACAGTTTTTGTATGAAAACACACTTCTGGTGGAACTTCATATCAAAGAACAAAGTTCGAATCGGATGGACAAAGTTAGTTGTAATTAACAGTTTTTGTATGAAAACACACTTCTGGTGGAACTTCATAGCAAAGTACAAAGTTCGTTTTGGATGGACAAAGTTAGTTGTAATTAACAGTTTTTGTATGAAAACACACTTCTGGTGGAACTTCATATCAAAGTACAAAGTTCGTTTTGGATGGACAAAGTTAGTTGTAATTAACAGTTTTTGTATGAAAACACACTTCTGGTGGAACTTCATATCAAAGTACAAAGTTCGTTTTGGATGGACAAAGTTAGTTGTAATTAACAGTTTTTGTATGAAAACACACTTCTGGTGGAACTTCATAGCAAAGTACAAAGTTCGTTTTGGATGGACAAAGTTAGTTGTAATTAACAGTTTTTGTATGAAAACACACTTCTGGTGGAACTTCATATCAAAGTACAAAGTTCGTTTTGGATGGACAAAGTTAGTTGTAATTAACAGTTTTTGTATTAAAACACACTTCTGGTGGAACTTCATATCAAAGTACAAACTTCGTTTTGGATGGACAAAGTTAGTTGTAATTAACAGTTTTTGTATGAAAACACACTTCTGGTGGAACTTCATATCAAAGTACAAAGTTCGTTTTGGATGGACAAAGTTAGTTGAAATAGACAGTTTTTGCATAAAAACTCATTCCTGGTGGAACTTCATAGCAAAGTACAAAGTTCGTTTTGGATGGACAAAGTTAGTTGAAATAGACAGTTTTTGCATGAAAACTCATTCCTGGTGGAACTTCATATCAGCGAACAAAGTTCGTTTTGGATGGACAAAGTTAGTTGAAATAGACAGTTTTTGCATGAAAACTCATTCCTGGTGGAACTTCATAGCAAAGTACAAAGTTCGTTTTGGATGGACAAAGTTAGTTGAAATAGACAGTTTTTGCATAAAAACTCATTCCTGGTGGAACTTCATAGCAAAGTACAAAGTTCGTTTTGGATGGACAAAGTTAGTTGAAATAGACAGTTTTTGCATGAAAACTCATTCCTGGTGGAACTTCATATCAGCGAACAAAGTTCGTTTTGGATGGACAAAGTTAGTTGAAATAGACAGTTTTTGCATGAAAACTCATTCCAGGTGGAACTTCATAGCAAAGTACAAAGTTCGTTTTGGATGGACGAATTAAGTTGAAATAGACAGTTTTTGCATGAAAACACATTCCTGGTGGAACTTCATAGCAAAGTACAAAGTTCGTTTTGGATGGACGAATTAAGTTGAAATAGACAGTTTTTGTATGAAAACTCATTCCTGGTGGAACTTCATAGTAAAGTACAAAGTTCGTTTTGGATGGACAAAGTTAGTTGAAATAGACAGTTTTTGCATGAAAACTCATTCCAGGTGGAACTTCATAGCAAAGTACAAAGTTCGTTTTGGATGGATCAATTTAGTTGAAATAGACAGTTTTTGCATAAAAACTCATTCCTGGTGGAACTTCATAGCAAAGTACAAAGTTCGTTTTGGATGGACGAATTAAGTTGAAATAGACAGTTTTTGCATGAAAACTCATTCCTGGTGGAACTTCATAGCAAAGTACAAAGTTCGTTTTGGATGGATCAATTTAGTTGAAATAGACAGTTTGTGCATGAAAACTCATTCCTGGTGGAACTTCATAGCAAAGTACAAAGTTCGTTTTGGATGGACAAAGTTAGTTGAAATAGATAATTTTTGCATGAAAACTCATTCCTGGTGGAACTTCATAGCAAAGTACAAAGTTCGTTTTGGATGGACGAATTAAGTTGAAATAGACAGTTTTTGCATAAAAACTCATTCCTGGTGGAACTTCATAGCAAAGTACAAAGTTCGTTTTGGATGGATCAATTCAGTTGAAATAGACAGTTTTTGCATGAAAACTCATTCCTGGTGGAACTTCATAGCAAAGTACAAAGTTCGTTTTGGATGGACAAAGTTAGTTGAAATAGACAGTTTTTGCATGAAAACTCATTCCTGGTGGAACTTCATAGCAAAGTACAAAGTTCGTTTTGGATGGACAAAGTTAGTTGAAATAGACAGTTTTTGCATGAAAACTCATTCCTGGTGGAACTTCATAGCAAAGTACAAAGTTCGTTTTGGATGGACAAAGTTAGTTGAAATAGACAGTTTTTGCATGAAAACTCATTCCGGGTGGAACTTCATAGCAAAGTACAAAGTTCGTTTTGGATGGACAAAGTTAGTTGAAATAGACAGTTTTTGCATGAAAACTCATTCCTGGTGGAACTTCATAGCAAAGTACAAAGTTCGTTTTGGATGGACAAAGTTAGTTGAAAAAGACAGTTTTTGCATGAAAACTCATTCCTGGTGGAACTTCATAGCAAAGTACAAAGTTCGTTTTGGATGGACAAAGTTAGTTGAAATAGACAGTTTTTGCATGAAAACTCATTCCTGGTGGAACTTCATAGCAAAGTACAAAGTTCGTTTTGGATGGACAAAGTTAGTTGAAATAGACAGTTTTTGCATAAAAACTCATTCCTGGTGGAACTTCATAGCAAAGTACAAAGTTCGTTTTGGATGGATCAATTTAGTTGAAATAGACAGTTTTTGCATGAAAACTCATTCCTGGTGGAACTTCATAGCAAAGTACAAAGTTCGTTTTGGATGGACAAAGTTAGTTGAAATAGACAGTTTTTGCATGAAAACTCATTTCCTGGTGGAACTTCATAGCAAAGTACAAAGTTCGTTTTGGATGGACAAAGTTAGTTGAAAAAGACAGTTTTTGCATGAAAACTCATTCCTGGTGGAACTTCATAGCAAAGTACAAAGTTCGTTTTGGATGGACAAAGTCAGTTCAAATAGACAGTTTTTGCATAGAAAACTCATTCCTGGTGGAACTTCATAGCAAAGTACAAAGTTCGTTTTGGATGGACAAAGTTAGTTAAAATAGACAGTTTTTGCATGAAAACTCATTCCTGGTGGAACTTCATAGCAAAGTACAAAGTTCGTTTTGGGATGTGACGAATTAAGTTGAAATAGACCAGTATTTTGCATGAAAAACTCATTCTGGTGGAACTTTATAGCAAAGTACAAAGTTCCGTTTTGGATGGACGAATTAAGTTGAAATAGACAGTTTTTGCATAAAAAACTCATTCCTGGTGGAACTTCATAGCAAAGTACAAAGTTCGTTTAAGGATGGACCAAAGTTAGTTGAAATAGACAGTTTTTGCATGAAAACTCAATTCCTGGTTGGAACTTCATAGCAAAGTACAAAGTTCGTTTTGGATGGACAAAGTTAGTTGAAATAGATAATTTTTGCATGAAAACTCATTCCTGGTGGAACTTCATAGCAAAGTACAAAGTTCGTTTTGGATGGACCGAATTAAGTTGAAATAGACAGTTTTTGCATGAAAACTCATTCCTGGTGGAAACTTCATAGCAAAGTACAAAGTTCGTTTTTAATGGACAAAGTTAGTTGAAATAGACAGTTTTTGCATGAAAACTCATTTCCTGGTGGAACTTCATAGCAAAGTACAAAGTTCGTTTAGGATGGACAAAGTTAGTTGAACATAGACAGTTTTTGCATGAAAACTCATTCCTGGTGGAACTTTATAGCAAAGTACAAAGTTCGTTTTGGATGGACAAAGTTAGATGAAATAGATAATTTTTGCATGAAAAACTCATTCCTGGTGGAACTTCATAGCAAAGTACAAAGTTCGTTTTGGATGGACGAAATTAAGTTGAAATAGACAGTTTTTGTATGAAAACTCATTCCTGGTGGAACTTCATAGTAAAGTACAAAAGTTCGTTTTGGATGGACAAAGTTAGTTGAAATAGACAGTTTTTTGCATGAAAACTCATTCCAGGTGGAACTTCATAGCAAAGTACAAAGTTCGTTTTTGGATTTACAAAGTTAGTTAAAAAAGACAGTTTTTTGCATAAAAACTCATTCCTGGTGGAACTTCATAGCAAAGTACAAAGTTCGTTTAGGATGGACAAAGTTAGTTGGAATAGACAGTTTTTTGCATGGTAACACATTCCTGGTAGAACTACATAGCAAAGTACAAAGTTCGTTTTGGATGGACAAAGTTAGTTGAAATAGATAATTTTTGCATGAAAACTCATTCCTGGTGGAACTTCATAGCAAAGTACAAAGTTCGTTTTGGATGGACGAATTAAGTTGAAAATAGACAGTTTTTGCATGAAAACTCATTCCTGGTGGAACTTCATAGCAAAGTACAAAGTTCGTTTTGGTATGGACAAAGTTAGTTGAAATAGACAGTT
This sequence comes from Anopheles moucheti, assembly GCF_943734755.1. NCBI lineage: Eukaryota > Metazoa > Arthropoda > Insecta > Diptera > Culicidae > Anopheles > Anopheles moucheti. Next base: position 4,821 of record NW_026453830.1, on the reverse strand, counting down.
TTTGTCATGAAAACTCATTTCTGGTGGAACTTCATAGCAAAGTACAAAGTTCGTTTTGGATGGACAAAGTTAGTTGAAAAAGACAGTTTTTGCATGAAAACTCATTCCTGGTGGAACTTCATAGCAAAGTACAAAGATCGTTTTGGATGGACAAAGTCAGTTCAAATAGACAGTTTTTGCATAAAAACTCATTCCTGGTGGGAACTTCATAGCAAAGTACAAAGTGCGTTTTGGATGGACAAAGTTAGTTAAAATAGACAGTTTTTGCATGAGAAACTCATTCCTGGTGGAACTTCATAGCAAAGTACAAAGTTCGTTTTGGATGGACGAATTAAGTTGAAATAGACAGTTTTTGCATAAAAACTCATTCCTGGTGGAACTTCATAGCAAAGTACAAAAGTTCGTTTAGGATGGACAAAGTTAGTTGAAATAGACAGTTTTTGCATGAAAACTCATTCCTGGTGGAACTTTATAGCAAAGTACAAAGTTCGTTTTGGATGGACAAAGTTAGTTGAAATAGATAATTTTTGCAATGAAAACTCATTCCTGGTGGAACTTCATAGCAAAGTACAAAGTTCGTTTTGGATGGACGAATTAAGTTGAAATAGACAGTTTTTGCATGAAAAACTCATTCCTGGTGGAACTTCATAGCAAAGTACAAAGTTCGTTTTGGATGGATCAATTTAGTTGAAATAGACAGTTTTTGCATGAAAACTCATTCCTGGTGGAACTTCATAGCAAAGTACAAAGTTCGTTTTGGTATGGACAAAGTTAGTTGAAATAGACAGTTTTTGCATGAAAACTCATTCCTGGTGGAACTTTATAGCAAAGTACAAAGTTCGTTTTTGGATGGACAAAGTTAGTTGAAATAGATAATTTTTGCATGAAAACTCATTCCTGGTGGAACTTCATAGCAAAGTACAAAGTTCGTTTTGGATGGACGAATTAAGTTGAAATAGACAGTTTTTGCATGAAAACTCATTCCTGGTGGAACTTTATAGCAAAGTACAAAGTTCGTTTTGGATGGACGAATTAAGTTGAAATAGACAGTTTTTGCATAAAAACTCATTCCTGGTGGAACTTCATAGCAAAGTACAAAGTTCGTTTAGGATGGACAAAGTTAGTTGAAATAGACAGTTTTTTGCATGAAAACTCATTCCTGGTGGAACTTTATAGCAAAGTACAAAGTTCGTTTTGGATGGACAAAGTTAGTTGAAATAGACAGTTTTTGCATGAAAACTCATTCCTGGTGGAACTTCATAGCAAAGTACAAAGTTCGTTTAGGATGGACAAAGTTAGTTGAAATAGACAGTTTTTGCATGAAAACTCATTCCTGGTGGAACTTCATAGCAAAGTACAAAGTTCGTTTAGGATGGACAAAGTTAGTTGAAATAGACAGTTTTTGCATAAAAACTCATTCCTGGTGGAACTTCATAGCAAAGTACAAAGTTCGTTTTTGGATGGATCAATTTAGTTGAAAATAGACAGTTTTGCATGAAAACTCATTCCTGGTGGAACTTCATAGCAAAGTACAAAGTTCGTTTTTGGATGGACAAAGTTAGTTGAAATAGACAGTTTTTGCATGAAAACACACTTCTGGTGGAACTTCATATCAAAGTACAAAGTTCGTTTTGGATTGGACAAAGTTAGTTGTAATTAACAGTTTTTGTATGAAAACACACTTCTGGTGGAACTTCATATCAAAGTACAAAGTTCGTTTTGGATGGACAAGTTAGTTGTAAATAACAGTTTTTGTATGAAAACAACACTTCTGGTGGGAACTTCATAGCAAAGTACCAAAGTTCGTTTTGGATGGACAAAGTTAGTTGTAATTAACAGTTTTTGTATGAAAACACACTTCTAGGGTGGAACTTCATATCAAAGTACAAAGTTCGTTTTTGGATGGACAAAGTTAGTTGTAATTAACAGTTTTTGTATTAAAACACACTTCTGGTGGAACTTCATATCAAAGTACAAAGTTCGTTTTGGATGGACAAAGTTAGTTGTAATTAACAGTTTTTTGTATGAAAACACACTTCTGGTGGAACTTCATAGCAAAGTACAAAGTTCGTTTTGGATGGACAAAGTTAGTTGTAAATTAACAGTTTTTTGTATGAAAACACACTTCTGGTGGAACTTCATATCAAAGTACAAAGTTCGTTTTGGATGGACAAAGTTAGTTGTAATTAACAGTTTTTTGTATTAAAACACACTTCTGGTGGAACTTCATATCAAAGTACAAACTTCGTTTTGGATGGACAAAGTTAGGGTTGTAATTAACAGTTTTTGTATGAAAACTCATTCCTGGTGGAACTTCATATCAGCGAACAAAGTTCGTTTTGGATGGACAAAGTTAGTTGAAATAGACAGTTTTTGCATGAAAACTCATTCCTGGTGGAACTTCATAGCAAAGTACAAAGTTCGTTTTGATGGACAAAGTTAGTTGAAATAGACAGTTTTTGCATAAAAACTCATTCCTGGTGGAACTTCATAGCAAAGTACAAAGTTCGTTTTGGATGGACAAAGTTAGTTGAAATAGACAGTTTTTGCATGAAAAACTCATTCCTGGTGGAACTTCATATCAGCGAACAAAGTTCGTTTTGGATGGACAAAGTTAGTTGAAATAGACAGTTTTTGCATGAAAACTCATTCAGGTGGAACTTCATAGCAAAGTACAAAGTTCGTTTTGGATGGACGAATTAAGTTGAAATAGACAGTTTTTGCATGAAAACTCATTCCTGGTGGAACTTCATAGCAAAGTACAAAGTTCGTTTTGGATGGATCAATTTAGTTGTAATTAACAGTTTTTTGTATGAAAAACACACTTCTGGTGGAACTTCATATCAAAGTACAAAGTTCGTTTTGGATGGACAAAGTTAGTTGAAATAGACAGTTTTTGCATAAAAACTCATTCCTGGTGGAACTTCATAGCAAAGTACAAAGTTCGTTTTGGATGGATCAATTTAGTTGAAATAGACAGTTTTTGCATGAAAACTCATTCCTGGTGGAACTTCATAGCAAAGTACAAAGTTCGTTTAGGATGGACCAAAGTTAGTTGAAAATAGACAGTTTTTGCATGAAAACTCATTCCTGGTGGAACTTTATAGCAAAGTACAAAGTTCGTTTTGGATGGACAAAGTTAGTTGAAAATAGATAATTTTTGCATGAAAACTCATTCCTGGTGGAACTTCATAGCAAAGTACAAGTTCGTTTTTGGATGGACGAATATAAGTTGAAATAGACAGTTTTTGCATGAAAACTCATTCCTGGTGGAACTTCATAGCAAAGTACAAAGGTTCGTTTTGGATGGATCAATTTAGTTGAAATAGACAGTTTTTTGCATGAAAACTCATTCCTGGTGGAACTTCATAGCAAAGTACAAAGTTCGTTTAGGATGGACAAAGTTAGTTGAAATAGACAGTTTTTTGACATGAAAACTCATTCCTGGTGGAACTTTATAGCAAAGTACAAAGTTCGTTTTGGATGGACAAAGTTAGTTGAAATAGATAATTTTTTGCATGAAAACTCATTCCTGGTGGGAACTTCATAGCAAAGTACAAAGTTCGTTTTGGATGGACGAATTAAGTTGAAATAGACAGTTTTTTGCATGAAAACTCATTCCTGGTGGAACTTTATAGCAAAGTACAAAGTTCGTTTTGGATGGACGAATTTAAGTTGAAATAGACAGTTTTTGCATAAAAACTCATTCCTGGTGGAACTTCATAGCAAAGTACAAAGTTCGCTTTAGGATGGACAAAGTTAGTTGAAATAGACAGTTTTTGCATGAAAACTCATTCCTGGTGGAACTTCATATCAGCGAACAAAGTTCGTTTTGGATGGACAAAGTTAGTTTGAAATAGACAGTTTTTGCATGAAAACTCATTCCTGGTGGAACTTCATAGCAAGTACAAAGTTCGTTTTGGATGGACAAAGTTAGTTGAAATAGACAGTTTTTGCATGAAAACCTCATTCCTGGTGGAACTTCATAGCAAAGTACAAAGTTCGTTTTGGATGGACCAAAGTTAGTTTGAAATAGGACAGTTTTTTGCATGAAAACTCATTCCTGGTGGAACTTCATAGCAAAGTACAAAGTTCGTTTTGGATGGATCAATTTAGTTTGAAATAGACAGTTTTTTGCATGAAAACTCATTCCTGGTGGAACTTCATAGCAAAGTACAAAGTTCGTTTAGGATGGACAAAGTTAGTTGAAATAGACAGTTTTTGCATGAAAAACTCATTCCTGGTGGAACTTTATAGCAAAGTACAAGTTCGTTTTGGATGGACAAAGTTAGTTGAAATAGATAATTTTTGCATGAAAAACTCATTCCTGGTGGAACTTCATAGCAAAGTACAAAGTTCGTTTTTGGATGGACGAATTAAGTTGAAATAGACAGTTTTTGCATGAAAACTCATTCCTGGTGGGAACTTTATAGCAAGAGTACAAAGTTCGTTTAGGATGGACAAAGTTAGTTGGAAATAGACAGTTTTTTGCATGGTAAACACATTCCTGGTAGAAACTACATAGCAAAGTACAAAAGTTCGTTTTGGATGGATCAATTTAGTTGAAATAGACAGTTTTTGCATGAAAACTCATTCCTGGTGGAACTTCATAGCAAAGTACAAAGTTCGTTTAGGATGGACAAAGTTAGTTGAAATAGACAGTTTTTGCATGAAAACTCATTCCTGGTGGAACTTCATAGCAAAGTACAAAGTTCGTTTTAGGATGGACAAAGTTAGTTGAAATAGACAGTTTTTTGCATGAAAACTCATTCCTGGTGGAACTTCATAGCAAAGTACAAAGTTCGTTTTAGGATGGACAAA
>NW_026453829.1:0-40327 GCF_943734755.1 Anopheles moucheti | reverse complement strand
GAATCAGATGGACAAAGTTAGTTGAAATAGACAGTTTTTGCATGAAAACTCATTCCTGGTGGAACTTCATAGCAAAGTAAAAAGTTCGTTTTGGATGGATCAATTTAGTTGAAATAGACAGTTTTTGCATGAAAACTCATTCCTGGTGGGAACTTCATAGCAAAGTACAAAGTTCGTTTTGGATGGACAAAGTTAGTTGAAATAGACAGTTTTTGCATGAAAACTCATTCCTGGTGGAACTTCATAGCAAAGTACAAAGTTCGTTTTGGATGGACAAAGTTAGTTGAAATAGACAGTTTTTGTATGAAAACTCATTCCTGGTGGAACTTCATAGCAAAGTACAAAGTTCGAATCAGATGGACAAAGTTAGTTGAAATAGACAGTTTTTGCATGAAAACTCATTCCTGGTGGAACTTCATAGCAAAGTACAAAGTTCGTTTTGGATGGACAAAGTTAGTTGAAATAGGACAGTTTTTGTATGAAAACTCATTCCTGGTGGAACTTCATAGCAAAGTACAAAGTTCGTTTTGGATGGACAAAGTTAGTTGAAATAGACAGTTTTTGCATGAAAACTCATTCCTGGTGGAACTTCATAGCAAAGTACAAAGTTCGTTTTGGATTGGACAAAGTTAGTTGAAATAGACAGTTTTTGCATGAAAACTCATTCCTGGTGGAACTTCATAGCAAAGTACAAAGTTCGTTTTGGATGGATCAATTTAGTTGAAATAGACAGTTTTTGCATGAAAACTCATTCCTGGTGGAACTTCATAGCAAAGTAAAAAGTTCGTTTTGGATGGATCAATTTAGTTGAAATAGACAGTTTTTGCATGAAAACTCATTCCTGGTGGAACTTCATAGCAAAGTACAAAGCTCGTTTTGGATGGATCAATTTAGTTGAAATAGACAGTTTTTGCATGAAAACTCATTCCTGGTGGAACTTCATAGCAAAGTACAAAGTTCGTTTTGGATGGACAAAGTTAGTTGAAATAGACAGTTTTTGCATGAAAAACTCATTCCTGGTGGAACTTCATAGCAAAGTACAAAGTTCGTTTTGGATGGACAAAGTTAGTTGAAATAGACAGTTTTTGTATGAAAACTCATTCCTGGTGGAACTTCATAGCAAAGTACAAAGTTCGAATCAGATGGACAAAGTTAGTTGAAATAGACAGTTTTTGCATGAAAACTCATTCCTGGTGGAACTTCATAGCAAAGTACAAAAATCGTTTTGGATGGACAAAGTTAGTTGAAATAGACAGTTTTTGCATGAAAACTCATTCCTGGTGGAACTTCATAGCAAAGTACAAAGTTCGTTTTGGATGGACGAATTAAGTTGAAATAGACAGTTTTTGTATGAAAACTCATTCCTGGTGGAACTTCATAGCAAAGTACAAAGTTCGAATCAGATGGACAAAGTTAGTTGAAATAGACAGTTTTTGCATGAAAACTCATTCCTGGTGGAACTTCATAGCAAAGTACAAAGTTCGTTTTGGATGGACAAAGTTAGTTGAAATAGACAGTTTTTGCATGAAAACTCATTCCTGGTGGAACTTCATAGCAAAGTACAAAGTTCGTTTTGGATGGATCAATTTAGTTGAAATAGACAGTTTTTGCATGAAAACTCATTCCTGGTGGAACTTCATAGCAAAGTACAAAGTTCGTTTTGGATGGACAAAGTTAGTTGAAATAGACAGTTTTTGCATAAAAACTCATTCCTGGTGGAACTTCATAGCAAAGTACAAAGTTCGTTTTGGATGGATCAATTTAGTTGAAATAGACAGTTTTTGCATGAAAACTCATTCCTGGTGGAACTTCATAGCAAAGTACAAAGTTCGTTTTGGATGGACAAAGTTAGTTGAAATAGACAGTTTTTGCATGAAAACTCATTCCTGGTGGAACTTCATAGCAAAGTACAAAGTTCGTTTTGGATGGACGAATTAAGTTGAAATAGACAGTTTTTGTATGAAAACTCATTCCTGGTGGAACTTCATAGCAAAGTACAAAGTTCGAATCAGATGGACAAAGTTAGTTGAAATAGACAGTTTTTGCATGAAAACTCATTCCTGGTGGAACTTCATAGCAAAGTACAAAGTTCGTTTTGGATGGACAAAGTTAGTTGAAATAGACAGTTTTTTGCATGAAAACTCATTCCTGGTGGAACTTCATAGCAAAGTACAAAGTTCGTTTTGGATGGACAAAGTTAGTTGAAATAGACAGTTTTTGTATGAAAACTCATTCCTGGTGGAACTTCATAGCAAAGTACAAAGTTCGAATCAGATGGACAAAGTTAGTTGAAATAGACAGTTTTTGCATGAAAACTCATTCCTGGTGGAACTTCATAGCAAAGTACAAAAATCGTTTTGGATGGACAAAGTTAGTTGAAATAGGACAGTTTTTGCATGAAAACTCATTCCTGGTGGAACTTCATAGCAAAGTACAAAGTTCGTTTTGGATGGGACGAATTAAGTTGAAATAGACAGTTTTTGTATGAAAACTCATTCCTGGTGGAACTTCATAGCAAAGTACAAAGTTCGAATCAGATGGACAAAGTTAGTTGAAATAGACAGTTTTTGCATGAAAACTCATTCTGGTGGAACTTCATAGCAAAGTAAAAAGTTCGTTTTGGATGGACAAAGTTAGTTGAAATAGACAGTTTTTGTATGAAAACTCATTCCTGGTGGAACTTCATAGCAAAGTACAAAGTTCGTTTTGGATGGATCAATTTAGTTGAAATAGACAGTTTTTGCATGAAAACTCATTCCTGGTGGAACTTCATAGCAAAGTACAAAGCTCGTTTTGGATGGATCAATTTAGTTGAAATAGACAGTTTTTGCATGAAAACTCATTCCTGGTGGAACTTCATAGCAAAGTACAAAGTTCGTTTTGGATGGATCAATTTAGTTGAAATAGACAGTTTTTGCATGAAAACTCATTCCTGGTGGAACTTCATAGCAAAGTACAAAGTTCGTTTTGGATGGATCAATTTAGTTGAAATAGACAGTTTTTTGCATGAAAACTCATTCCTGGTGGAACTTCATAGCAAAAGTACAAAGTTCGTTTTGGATGGATCAATTTAGTTGAAATAGACAGTTTTTGCATGAAAACTCATTCCTGGTGGAACTTCATAGCAAAGTACAAAGTTCGTTTTGGATGGACAAAATTAGTTGAAATAGACAGTTTTTGCATGAAAACTCATTCCTGGTGGAACTTCATAGCAAAGTACAAAGTTCGTTTTGGATGGACAAAGTTAGTTGAAATAGACAGTTTTTGCATGAAAACTCATTCCTGGTGGAACTTCATAGCAAAGTACAAAGTTCGTTTTTGGATGGACAAAGTTAATTGAAATAGACAGTTTTTGCATGAAAACTCATTCCTGGTGGAACTTCATAGCAAAGTACAAAGTTCGTTTTGGATGGATCAATTTAGTTGAAATAGACAGTTTTTGCATGAAAACTCATTCCTGGTGGAACTTCATAGCAAAGTACAAAGTTCGTTTTGGGATGGACAAAGTTAGTTGAAATAGACAGTTTTTGCATGAAAACTCATTCCTGGTGGAACTTCATAGCAAAGTACAAAGTTCGTTTTGGATGGACAAACTTAGTTGAAATAGACAGTTTTTGCATGAAAACTCATTCCTGGTGGAACTTCATAGCAAAGTAAAAAGTTCGTTTTGGATGGATCAATTTAGTTGAAATAGACAGTTTTTGCATGAAAACTCATTCCTGGTGGAACTTCATAGCAAAGTACAAAGCTCGTTTTGGATGGATCAATTTAGTTGAAATAGACAGTTTTTGCATGAAAACTCATTCCTGGTGGAACTTCATAGCAAAGTACAAAGTTCGTTTTGGATGGACAAAGTTAGTTGAAATAGACAGTTTTTGCATGAAAACTCATTCCTGGTGGAACTTCATAGCAAAGTACAAAGTTCGTTTTGGATGGACAAAGTTAGTTGAAATAGACAGTTTTTGTATGAAAACTCATTCCTGGTGGAACTTCATAGCAAAGTACAAAGTTCGAATCAGATGGACAAAGTTAGTTGAAATAGACAGTTTTTGCATGAAAACTCATTCCTGGTGGAACTTCATAGCAAAGTACAAAAATCGTTTTGGATGGACAAAGTTAGTTGAAATAGACAGTTTTTGCATGAAAACTCATTCCTGGTGGAACTTCATAGCAAAGTACAAAGTTCGTTTTGGATGGACGAATTAAGTTGAAATAGACAGTTTTTGTATGAAAACTCATTCCTGGTGGAACTTCATAGCAAAGTACAAAGTTCGAATCAGATGGACAAAGTTAGTTGAAATAGACAGTTTTTGCATGAAAACTCATTCCTGGTGGAACTTCATAGCAAAGTACAAAGTTCGTTTTGGGATGGACAAAGTTAGTTGAAATAGACAGTTTTTGCATGAAAACTCATTCCTGGTGGAACTTCATAGCAAAGTACAAAGTTCGTTTTGGATGGATCAATTTAGTTGAAATAGACAGTTTTTGCATGAAAACTCATTCCTGGTGGAACTTCATAGCAAAGTAAAAAGTTCGTTTTGGATGGATCAATTTAGTTGAAATAGACAGTTTTTGCATGAAAACTCATTCCTGGTGGAACTTCATAGCAAAGTACAAAGTTCGTTTTGGATGGACGAATTAAGTTGAAATAGACAGTTTTTGTATGAAAACTCATTCCTGGTGGAACTTCATAGCAAAGTACAAAGTTCGTTTTGGGATGGACAAAGTTAGTTGAAATAGACAGTTTTTGTATGAAAACTCATTCCTGGTGGAACTTCATAGCAAAGTACAAAGTTCGAATCAGATGGACAAAGTTAGTTGAAATAGACAGTTTTTGCATGAAAACTCATTCCTGGTGGAACTTCATAGCAAAGTACAAAGTTCGTTTTGGATGGACAAAGTTAGTTGAAATAGACAGTTTTTGCATGAAAACTCATTCCTGGTGGAACTTCATAGCAAAGTACAAAGTTCGTTTTGGATGGATCAATTTAGTTGAAATAGACAGTTTTTGCATGAAAAACTCATTCCTGGTGGAACTTCATAGCAAAGTAAAAAGTTCGTTTTGGATGGATCAATTTAGTTGAAATAGACAGTTTTTGCATGAAAACTCATTCCTGGTGGAACTTCATAGCAAAGTACAAAGCTCGTTTTGGATGGATCAATTTAGTTGAAATAGACAGTTTTTGCATGAAAACTCATTCCTGGTGGAACTTCATAGCAAAGTACAAAGTTCGTTTTGGATGGACAAAGTTAGTTGAAATAGACAGTTTTTGCATGAAAACTCATTCCTGGTGGAACTTCATAGCAAAGTACAAAGTTCGTTTTGGATGGACAAAGTTAGTTGAAATAGACAGTTTTTGTATGAAAACTCATTCCTGGTGGAACTTCATAGCAAAGTACAAAGTTCGAATCAGATGGACAAAGTTAGTTGAAATAGACAGTTTTTGCATGAAAACTCATTCCTGGTGGAACTTCATAGCAAAGTACCAAAAATCGTTTTGGATGGACAAAGTTAGTTGAAATAGACAGTTTTTGCATGAAAACTCATTCCTGGTGGAACTTCATAGCAAAGTACAAAGTTCGTTTTGGATGGACAAAGTTAGTTGAAATAGACAGTTTTTGCATGAAAACTCATTCCTGGTGGAACTTCATAGCAAAGTACAAAGTTCGTTTTGGATGGACAAAGTTAGTTGAAATAGACAGTTTTTGTATGAAAACTCATTCCTGGTGAACTTCATAGCAAAGTACAAAGTTCGAATCAGATGGACAAAGTTAGTTGAAATAGACAGTTTTTGCATGAAAACTCATTCCTGGTGGAACTTCATAGCAAAGTACAAAAATCGTTTTGGATGGACAAAGTTAGTTGAAATAGACAGTTTTTGCATGAAACTCATTCCTGTGGAACTTCATAGCAAAGTACAAAGTTCGTTTTGGATGGACGAATTAAGTTGAAATAGACAGTTTTTGTATGAAAACTCATTCCTGGTGGAACTTCATAGCAAAGTACAAAGTTCGAATCAGATGGACAAAGTTAGTTGAAATAGACAGTTTTTGCATGAAAACTCATTCCTGGTGGAACTTCATAGCAAAGTACAAAGTTCGTTTTGGATGGACAAAGTTAGTTGAAATAGACAGTTTTTGCATGAAAACTCATTCCTGTGGAACTTCATAGCAAAGTACAAAGTTCGTTTTGGATGGACAAAGTTAGTTGAAATAGACAGTTTTTGCATGAAAACTCATTCCTGGTGGAACTTCATAGCAAAGTACAAAGTTCGTTTTGGATGGACAAAGTTAGTTGAAATAGACAGTTTTTGCATAAAAACTCATTCCTGGTGGAACTTCATAGCAAAGTACAAAGTTCGTTTTGGATGGATCAATTTAGTTGAAATAGACAGTTTTGCATGAAAACTCATTCCTGGTGGAACTTCATAGCAAAGTACAAAGTTCGTTTTGGATGGATCAATTTAGTTGAAATAGACAGTTTTTGCATGAAAACTCATTCCTGGTGGAACTTCATAGCAAAGTACAAAGTTCGTTTTGGATGGATCAATTTAGTTGAAATAGACAGTTTTTGCATGAAAACTCATTCCTGGTGGAACTTCATAGCAAAGTACAAAGTTCGTTTTGGAATGGACAAAGTTAATTGAAATAGACAGTTTTTGCATGAAAACTCATTCCTGGTGGAACTTCATAGCAAAGTACAAAGTTCGTTTTGGATGGACAAAGTTAGTTGAAATAGACAGTTTTTGCATAAAAACTCATTCCTGGTGGAACTTCATAGCAAAGTACAAAGTTCGTTTTGGATGGATCAATTTAGTTGAAATAGACAGTTTTTGCATGAAAACTCATTCCTGGTGGAACTTCATAGCAAAGTACAAAGTTCGTTTTGGATGGATCAATTTAGTTGAAATAGACAGTTTTTGCATAAAAACTCATTCCTGGTGGAACTTCATAGCAAAGTACAAAGTTCGTTTTGGATGGACAAAGTTAGTTGAAATAGACAGTTTTTGCATAAAAACTCATTCCTGGTGGAACTTCATAGCAAAGTACAAAGTTCGTTTTGGATGGATCAATTTAGTTGAAATAGACAGTTTTTGCATGAAAACTCATTCCTGGTGGAACTTCATAGCAAAGTACAAAGTTCGTTTTGGATGGATCAATTTAGTTGAAATAGACAGTTTTTGCATGAAAACTCATTCCTGGTGGAACTTCATAGCAAAGTACAAAGTTCGTTTTGGATGGACAAAGTTAGTTGAAATAGACAGTTTTTGCATAAAAACTCATTCCTGGTGGAACTTCATAGCAAAGTACAAAGTTCGTTTTGGATGGATCAATTAGTTGAAATAGACAGTTTTTGCATGAAAACTCATTCCTGGTGGAACTTCATAGCAAAGTACAAAGTTCGTTTTGGATGGACGAATTAAGTTGAAATAGACAGTTTTTGTATGAAAACTCATTCCTGGTGGAACTTCATAGCAAAGTACAAAGTTCGTTTTGGATGGACAAAGTTAGTTGAAATAGACAGTTTTTGCATGAAAACTCATTCCTGGTGGAACTTCATAGCAAAGTACAAAGTTCGTTTTGGATGGATCAATTTAGTTGAAATAGACAGTTTTTGCATGAAAACTCATTCCTGGTGGAACTTCATAGCAAAGTACAAAGTTCGTTTTGGATGGATCAATTTAGTTGAAATAGACAGTTTTTGCATGAAAACTCATTCCTGGTGGAACTTCATAGCAAAGTACAAAGTTCGTTTTGGATGGACAAAGTTAGTTGAAATAGACAGTTTTTGCATGAAAACCCATTCCTGGTGGAACTTCATAGCAAAGTACAAAGTTCGTTTTGGATGGACAAAGTTAGTTGAAATAGACAGTTTTTGCATGAAAACTCATTCCTGGTGGAACTTCATAGCAAAGTACAAAGTTCGTTTTGGATGGACAAAGTCAGTTCAAATAGACAGTTTTTGCATGAAAACTCATTCCTGGTGGAACTTCATAGCAAAGTACAAAGTTCGTTTTGGATGGACGAATTAAGTTGAAATAGACAGTTTTTGTATGAAAACTCATTCCTGGTGGAACTTCATAGCAAAGTACAAAGTTCGTTTTGGATGGACAAAGTTAGTTGAAATAGACAGTTTTTGCATGAAAACTCATTCCTGGTGGAACTTCATAGCAAAGTACAAAGTTCGTTTTGGATGGATCAATTTAGTTGAAATAGACAGTTTTTGCATGAAAACTCATTCCTGGTGGAACTTCATAGCAAAGTACAAAGTTCGTTTTGGATGGATCAATTTAGTTGAAATAGACAGTTTTTGCATGAAAACTCATTCCTGGTGGAACTTCATAGCAAAGTACAAAGTTCGTTTTGGATGGACAAAGTTAGTTGAAATAGACAGTTTTTGCATGAAAACTCATTCCTGGTGGAACTTCATAGCAAAGTACAAAGTTCGTTTTGGATGGATCAATTTAGTTGAAATAGACAGTTTTTGCATGAAAACTCATTCCTGGTGGAACTTCATAGCAAAGTACAAAGTTCGTTTTGGATGGACAAAGTTAGTTGAAATAGACAGTTTTTGCATGAAAACTCATTCCTGGTGGAACTTCATAGCAAAGTACAAAGTTCGTTTTGGATGGACAAAGTTAGTTGAAATAGACAGTTTTTGCATGAAAACTCATTCCTGGTGGAACTTCATAGCAAAGTACAAAGTTCGTTTTGGATGGACAAAGTTAGTTGGAATAGACAGTTTTTGCATGAAAACTCATTCCTGGTGGAACTTCATAGCAAAGTACAAAGTTCGTTTTGGATGACAAAGTTAGTTGAAATAGACAGTTTTTGCATGAAAACTCATTCCTGGTGGAACTTCATAGCAAAGTACAAAGTTCGTTTTGGAATGGATCAATTTAGTTGAAATAGACAGTTTTTGCATGAAAAACTCATTCCTGGTGGAACTTCATAGCAAAGTACAAAGTTCGTTTTGGATGGACAAAGTTAGTTGAAATAGACAGTTTTTGCATGAAAACTCATTCCTGGTGGAACTTCATAGCAAAGTACAAAGTTCGTTTTGGATGGACAAAGTTAGTTGAAATAGACAGTTTTTGCATAAAAACTCATTCCTGGTGGAACTTCATAGCAAAGTACAAAGTTCGTTTTGGATGGATCAATTTAGTTGAAATAGACAGTTTTTGCATGAAAACTCATTCCTGGTGGAACTTCATAGCAAAGTACAAAGTTCGTTTTGGATGGACGAATTAAGTTGAAATAGACAGTTTTTGTATGAAAACTCATTCCTGGTGGAACTTCATAGCAAAGTACAAAGTTCGAATCAGATGGACGAATTAAGTTGAAATAGACAGTTTTTGCATGAAAACTCATTCCTGGTAGAACTTCATAGCAAAGTACAAAGTTCGTTTTAGATGGACAAAGTTAGTTGAAATAGACAGTTTTTGCATGAAAACTCATTCCTGGTGGAACTTCATAGCAAAGTACAAAGTTCGTTTTGGATGGATCAATTTAGTTGAAATAGACAGTTTTTGCATGAAAACTCATTCCTGGTGGAACTTCATAGCAAAGTACAAAGTTCGAATCAGATGGACGAATTAAGTTGAAATAGACAGTTTTTGCATAAAAACTCATTCCTGGTGGAACTTCATAGCAAAGTACAAAGTTCGTTTTGGATGGATCAATTTAGTTGAAATAGACAGTTTTTGCATGAAAACTCATTCCTGGTGGAACTTCATAGCAAAGTACAAAGTTCGTTTTGGATGGATCAATTTAGTTGAAATAGACAGTTTTTGCATGAAAACTCATTCCTGGTGGAACTTCATAGCAAAGTACAAAGTTCGTTTTGGATGGACGAATTAAGTTGAAATAGACAGTTTTTGTATGAAAACTCATTCCTGGTGGAACTTCATAGCAAAGTACAAAGTTCGAATCAGATGGACGAATTAAGTTGAAATAGACAGTTTTTGCATGAAAACTCATTCCTGGTAGAACTTCATAGCAAAGTACAAAGTTCGTTTTAGATGGACAAAGTTAGTTGAAATAGACAGTTTTGCATGAAAACTCATTCCTGGTGGAACTTCATAGCAAAGTACAAAGTTCGTTTTGGATGGATCAATTTAGTTGAAATAGACAGTTTTTGCATGAAAACTCATTCCTGGTGGAACTTCATAGCAAAGTACAAAGTTCGTTTTTGGATGGACGAATTAAGTTGAAATAGACAGTTTTTTGCATGAAAACTCATTCCTGGTGGAACTTCATAGCAAAGTACAAAGTTCGTTTTGGATGGACAAAGTTAGTTGAAATAGACAGTTTTTGCATGAAAACTCATTCCTGGTGGAACTTCATAGCAAAGTACAAAGTTCGTTTTGGATGGATCAATTTAGTTGAAATAGACAGTTTTTGCATGAAAACTCATTCCTGGTGGAACTTCATAGCAAAGTACAAAGTTCGTTTTGGATGGATCAATTTAGTTGAAATAGACAGTTTTTGCATGAAAACTCATTCCTGGTGGAACTTCATAGCAAAGTACAAAGTTCGTTTTGGATGGACGAATTAAGTTGAAATAGACAGTTTTTGTATGAAAACTCATTCCTGGTGGAACTTCATAGCAAAGTACAAAGTTCGAATCAGATGGACGAATTAAGTTGAAATAGACAGTTTTTGCATGAAAACTCATTCCTGGTAGAACTTCATAGCAAAGTACAAAGTTCGTTTTAGATGGACAAAGTTAGTTGAAATTAGACAGTTTTTGCATGAAAACTCATTCCTGGTGGAACTTCATAGCAAAGTACAAAGTTCGTTTTGGATGGACGAATTAAGTTGAAATAGGACAGTTTTTGTATGAAAACTCATTCCTGGTGGAACTTCATAGCAAAGTACAAAGTTCGAATCAGATGGACGAATTAAGTTGAAATAGACAGTTTTTGCATGAAAACTCATTCCTGGTGGAACTTCATAGCAAAGTACAAAGTTCGTTTTGGATGGACGAATTAAGTTGAAATAGACAGTTTTTGTATGAAAACTCATTCCTGGTGGAACTTCATAGCAAAGTACAAAGTTCGAATCAGATGGACGAATTAAGTTGAAATAGACAGTTTTTTGCATGAAAACTCATTCCTGGTGGAACTTCATAGCAAAGTACAAAGTTCGTTTTGGATGGACAAAGTTAGTTGAAATAGACAGTTTTTTGCATGAAAACTCATTCCTGGTGGAACTTCATAGCAAAGTACAAAGTTCGTTTTGGATGGACGAATTAAGTTGAAATAGACAGTTTTTGCATAAAAACTCATTCCTGGTGGAACTTCATAGCAAAGTACAAAGTTCGTGTTGGATGGATCAATTTAGTTGAAATAGACAGTTTTTGCATGAAAACTCATTCCTGGTGGAACTTCATAGCAAAGTACAAAGTTCGTTTTGGATGGATCAATTTAGTTTAAATAGACAGTTTTTGCATGAAAACTCATTCCTGGTGGAACTTCATAGCAAAGTACAAAGTTCGTTTTGGATGGACAAAGTTAGTTGAAATAGACAGTTTTTGCATGAAAACTCATTCCTGGTGGAACTTCATAGCAAAGTACAAAGTTCGTTTTGGATGGACGAATTAAGTTGAAATAGACAGTTTTTGCATAAAAACTCATTCCTGGTGGAACTTCATAGCAAAGTACAAAGTTCGTGTTGGATGGTTCAATTTAGTTGAAATAGACAGTTTTTGCATGAAAACTCATTCCTGGTGGAACTTCATAGCAAAGTACAAAGTTCGTTTTGGATGGACAAAGTTAGTTGAAATAGACAGTTTTTGCATAAAAACTCATTCCTGGTGGAACTTCATAGCAAAGTACAAAGTTCGTTTTGGATGGATCAATTTAGTTGAAATAGACAGTTTTTGCATGAAAACTCATTCCTGGTGGAACTTCATAGCAAAGTACAAAGTTCGTTTTGGATGGACAAAGTTAGTTGAAATAGACAGTTTTTGCATGAAAACTCATTCCTGGTGGAACTTCATAGCAAAGTACAAAGTTCGTTTTGGATGGACAAAGTTAGTTGAAATAGACAGTTTTTGCATGAAAACTCATTCCTGGTGGAACTTCATAGCAAAGTACAAAGTTCGTTTTGGATGGACAAAGTT
Organism: Anopheles moucheti; assembly: GCF_943734755.1. Lineage (NCBI taxonomy): Eukaryota > Metazoa > Arthropoda > Insecta > Diptera > Culicidae > Anopheles > Anopheles moucheti. Next base: position 28,200 of record NW_026453829.1, on the reverse strand, counting down.
AGTTGGAATAGACAGTTTTTGCATGAAAACTCATTCCTGGTGGAACTTCATAGCAAAGTACAAAGTTCGTTTTGGATGGACAAAGTTAGTTGAAATAGACAGTTTTTGCATGAAAACCCATTCCTGGTGGAACTTCATAGCAAAGTACAAAGTTCGTTTTGGATGGACAAAGTTAGTTGAAATAGACAGTTTTTGCATGAAAACTCATTCCTGGTGGAACTTCATAGCAAAGTACAAAGTTCGTTTTGGATGGACAAAGTCAGTTCAAATAGACAGTTTTTGCATGAAAACTCATTCCTGGTGGAACTTCATAGCAAAGTACAAAGTTCGTTTTGGATGGACGAATTAAGTTGAAATAGACAGTTTTTGTATGAAAACTCATTCCTGGTGGAACTTCATAGCAAAGTACAAAGTTCGTTTTGGATGGACAAAGTTAGTTGAAATAGACAGTTTTTGCATGAAAACTCATTCCTGGTGGAACTTCATAGCAAAGTACAAAGTTCGTTTTGGATGGATCAATTTAGTTGAAATAGACAGTTTTTGCATGAAAACTCATTCCTGGTGGAACTTCATAGCAAAGTACAAAGTTCGTTTTGGATGGATCAATTTAGTTGAAATAGACAGTTTTTGCATGAAAACTCATTCCTGGTGGAACTTCATAGCAAAGTACAAAGTTCGTTTTGGATGGACAAAGTTAGTTGAAATAGACAGTTTTTGCATGAAAACTCATTCCTGGTGGAACTTCATAGCAAAGTACAAAGTTCGTTTTGGATGGATCAATTTAGTTGAAATAGACAGTTTTTGCATGAAAACTCATTCCTGGTGGAACTTCATAGCAAAGTACAAAGTTCGTTTTGGATGGACAAAGTTAGTTGAAATAGACAGTTTTTGCATGAAAACTCATTCCTGGTGGAACTTCATAGCAAAGTACAAAGTTCGTTTTGGATGGACAAAGTTAGTTGAAATAGACAGTTTTTGCATGAAAACTCATTCCTGGTGGAACTTCATAGCAAAGTACAAAGTTCGTTTTGGATGGACAAAGTTAGTTGGAATAGACAGTTTTTGCATGAAAACTCATTCCTGGTGGAACTTCATAGCAAAGTACAAAGTTCGTTTTGGATGGACAAAGTTAGTTGAAATAGACAGTTTTTGCATGAAAACTCATTCCTGGTGGAACTTCATAGCAAAGTACAAAGTTCGTTTTGGATGGATCAATTTAGTTGAAATAGACAGTTTTTGCATGAAAACTCATTCCTGGTGGAACTTCATAGCAAAGTACAAAGTTCGTTTTGGATGGACAAAGTTAGTTGAAATAGACAGTTTTTGCATGAAAACTCATTCCTGGTGGAACTTCATAGCAAAGTACAAAGTTCGTTTTGGATGGACAAAGTTAGTTGAAATAGACAGTTTTTGCATAAAAACTCATTCCTGGTGGAACTTCATAGCAAAGTACAAAGTTCGTTTTGGATGGATCAATTTAGTTGAAATAGACAGTTTTTGCATGAAAACTCATTCCTGGTGGAACTTCATAGCAAAGTACAAAGTTCGTTTTGGATGGACGAATTAAGTTGAAATAGACAGTTTTTGTATGAAAACTCATTCCTGGTGGAACTTCATAGCAAAGTACAAAGTTCGAATCAGATGGACGAATTAAGTTGAAATAGACAGTTTTTGCATGAAAACTCATTCCTGGTAGAACTTCATAGCAAAGTACAAAGTTCGTTTTAGATGGACAAAGTTAGTTGAAATAGACAGTTTTTGCATGAAAACTCATTCCTGGTGGAACTTCATAGCAAAGTACAAAGTTCGTTTTGGATGGATCAATTTAGTTGAAATAGACAGTTTTTGCATGAAAACTCATTCCTGGTGGAACTTCATAGCAAAGTACAAAGTTCGAATCAGATGGACGAATTAAGTTGAAATAGACAGTTTTTGCATAAAAACTCATTCCTGGTGGAACTTCATAGCAAAGTACAAAGTTCGTTTTGGATGGATCAATTTAGTTGAAATAGACAGTTTTTGCATGAAAACTCATTCCTGGTGGAACTTCATAGCAAAGTACAAAGTTCGTTTTGGATGGATCAATTTAGTTGAAATAGACAGTTTTTGCATGAAAACTCATTCCTGGTGGAACTTCATAGCAAAGTACAAAGTTCGTTTTGGATGGACGAATTAAGTTGAAATAGACAGTTTTTGTATGAAAACTCATTCCTGGTGGAACTTCATAGCAAAGTACAAAGTTCGAATCAGATGGACGAATTAAGTTGAAATAGACAGTTTTTGCATGAAAACTCATTCCTGGTAGAACTTCATAGCAAAGTACAAAGTTCGTTTTAGATGGACAAAGTTAGTTGAAATAGACAGTTTTTGCATGAAAACTCATTCCTGGTGGAACTTCATAGCAAAGTACAAAGTTCGTTTTGGATGGATCAATTTAGTTGAAATAGACAGTTTTTGCATGAAAACTCATTCCTGGTGGAACTTCATAGCAAAGTACAAAGTTCGTTTTGGATGGACGAATTAAGTTGAAATAGACAGTTTTTGCATGAAAACTCATTCCTGGTGGAACTTCATAGCAAAGTACAAAGTTCGTTTTGGATGGACAAAGTTAGTTGAAATAGACAGTTTTTGCATGAAAACTCATTCCTGGTGGAACTTCATAGCAAAGTACAAAGTTCGTTTTGGATGGATCAATTTAGTTGAAATAGACAGTTTTTGCATGAAAACTCATTCCTGGTGGAACTTCATAGCAAAGTACAAAGTTCGTTTTGGATGGATCAATTTAGTTGAAATAGACAGTTTTTGCATGAAAACTCATTCCTGGTGGAACTTCATAGCAAAGTACAAAGTTCGTTTTGGATGGACGAATTAAGTTGAAATAGACAGTTTTTGTATGAAAACTCATTCCTGGTGGAACTTCATAGCAAAGTACAAAGTTCGAATCAGATGGACGAATTAAGTTGAAATAGACAGTTTTTGCATGAAAACTCATTCCTGGTAAAAGAACTTCATAGCAAAGTACAAAGTTCGTTTTAGATGGACAAAGTTAGTTGAAATAGACAGTTTTTGCATGAAAACTCATTCCTGGTGGAACTTCATAGCAAAGTACAAAGTTCGTTTTGGATGGACGAATTAAGTTGAAATAGACAGTTTTTGTATGAAAACTCATTCCTGGTGGAACTTCATAGCAAAGTACAAAGTTCGAATCAGATGGACGAATTAAGTTGAAATAGACAGTTTTTGCATGAAAACTCATTCCTGGTGGAACTTCATAGCAAAGTACAAAGTTCGTTTTGGATGGACGAATTAAGTTGAAATAGACAGTTTTTGTATGAAAACTCATTCCTGGTGGAACTTCATAGCAAAGTACAAAGTTCGAATCAGATGGACGAATTAAGTTGAAATAGACAGTTTTTGCATGAAAACTCATTCCTGGTGGAACTTCATAGCAAAGTACAAAGTTCGTTTTGGATGGACAAAGTTAGTTGAAATAGACAGTTTTTGCATGAAAACTCATTCCTGGTGGAACTTCATAGCAAAGTACAAAGTTCGTTTTGGATGGACGAATTAAGTTGAAATAGACAGTTTTTGCATAAAAACTCATTCCTGGTGGAACTTCATAGCAAAGTACAAAGTTCGTGTTGGATGGATCAATTTAGTTGAAATAGACAGTTTTTGCATGAAAACTCATTCCTGGTGGAACTTCATAGCAAAGTACAAAGTTCGTTTTGGATGGATCAATTTAGTTTAAATAGACAGTTTTTGCATGAAAACTCATTCCTGGTGGAACTTCATAGCAAAGTACAAAGTTCGTTTTGGATGGACAAAGTTAGTTGAAATAGACAGTTTTTGCATGAAAACTCATTCCTGGTGGAACTTCATAGCAAAGTACAAAGTTCGTTTTGGATGGACGAATTAAGTTGAAATAGACAGTTTTTGCATAAAAACTCATTCCTGGTGGAACTTCATAGCAAAGTACAAAGTTCGTGTTGGATGGTTCAATTTAGTTGAAATAGACAGTTTTTGCATGAAAACTCATTCCTGGTGGAACTTCATAGCAAAGTACAAAGTTCGTTTTGGATGGACAAAGTTAGTTGAAATAGACAGTTTTTGCATAAAAACTCATTCCTGGTGGAACTTCATAGCAAAGTACAAAGTTCGTTTTGGATGGATCAATTTAGTTGAAATAGACAGTTTTTGCATGAAAACTCATTCCTGGTGGAACTTCATAGCAAAGTACAAAGTTCGTTTTGGATGGACAAAGTTAGTTGAAATAGACAGTTTTTGCATGAAAACTCATTCCTGGTGGAACTTCATAGCAAAGTACAAAGTTCGTTTTGGATGGACAAAGTTAGTTGAAATAGACAGTTTTTGCATGAAAACTCATTCCTGGTGGAACTTCATAGCAAAGTACAAAGTTCGAATCAGATGGACAAAGTTAGTTGAAATAGACAGTTTTTGCATGAAAACTCATTCCTGGTGGAACTTCATAGCAAAGTACAAAGTTCGTTTTGGATGGACAAAGTTAGTTGAAATAGACAGTTTTTGCATGAAAACTCATTCCTGGTGGAACTTCATAGCAAGGTACAAAGTTCGTTTTGGATGGACAAAGTTAGTTGAAATAGACAGTTTTTGCATGAAAACTCATTCCTGGTGGAACTTCATAGCAAAGTACAAAGTTCGTTTTGGATGGACGAATTAAGTTGAAATAGACAGTTTTTGTATGAAAACTCATTCCTGGTGGAACTTCATAGCAAAGTACAAAGTTCGAATCAGATGGACAAAGTTAGTTGAAATAGACAGTTTTTGCATGAAAACTCATTCCTGGTGGAACTTCATAGCAAAGTACAAAGTTCGTTTTGGATGGACAAAGTTAGTTGAAATAGACAGTTTTTGCATGAAAACTCATTCCTGGTGGAACTTCATAGCAAAGTACAAAAATCGTTTTGGATGGACAAAGTTAGTTGAAATAGACAGTTTTTGCATGAAAACTCATTCCTGGTGGAACTTCATAGCAAAGTACAAAGTTCGTTTTGGATGGACGAATTAAGTTGAAATAGACAGTTTTTGTATGAAAACTCATTCCTGGTGGAACTTCATAGCAAAGTACAAAGTTCGAATCAGATGGACAAAGTTAGTTGAAATAGACAGTTTTTGCATGAAAACTCATTCCTGGTGGAACTTCATAGCAAAGTACAAAGTTCGTTTTGGATAGACAAAGTTAGTTGAAATAGACAGTTTTTGCATGAAAACTCTTTCCTGGTGGAACTTCATAGCAAAGTACAAAGTTCGAATCAGATGGACGAATTAAGTTGAAATAGACAGTTTTTGCATGAAAACTCATTCCTGGTAGAACTTCATAGCAAAGTACAAAGTTCGTTTTAGATGGACAAAGTTAGTTGAAATAGACAGTTTTTGCATGAAAACTCATTCCTGGTGGAACTTCATAGCAAAGTACAAAGTTCGTTTTGGATGGATCAATTTAGTTGAAATAGACAGTTTTTGCATGAAAACTCATTCCTGGTGGAACTTCATAGCAAAGTACAAAGTTCGTTTTGGATGGACAAAGTTAGTTGAAATAGACAGTTTTTGCATAAAAACTCATTCCTGGTGGAACTTCATAGCAAAGTACAAAGTTCGTTTTGGATGGATCAATTTAGTTGAAATAGACAGTTTTTGCATGAAAACTCATTCCTGGTGGAACTTCATAGCAAAGTACAAAGTTCGTTTTGGATGGACAAAGTTAGTTGAAATAGACAGTTTTTGCATGAAAACTCATTCCTGGTGGAACTTCATAGCAAAGTACAAAGTTCGTTTTGGATGGACAAAGTTAGTTGAAATAGACAGTTTTTGCATGAAAACTCATTCCTGGTGGAACTTCATAGCAAAGTACAAAGTTCGAATCGGATGGACGAATTAAGTTGAAATAGACAGTTTTTGCATGAAAACTCATTCCTGGTGGAACTTCATAGCAAAGTACAAAGTTCGTTTTGGATGGACAAAGTTAGTTGAAATAGACAGTTTTTGCATGAAAACTCATTCCTGGTGGAACTTCATAGCAAGTACAAAGTTCGAATCGGATGGACGAATTAAGTTGAAATAGACAGTTTTTGCATGAAAACTCATTCCTGGTGGAACTTCATAGCAAAGAACAAAGTTCGTTTTGGATGGACAAAGTTAGTTGAAATAGACAGTTTTTGTATGAAAACTCAATCCTGGTGGAACTTCATAGCAAAGTACAAAGTTCGTTTTGGATGGACAAAGTTAGTTGAAATAGACAGTTTTTGCATGAAAACTCATTCCTGGTGGAACTTCATAGCAAAGTACAAAGTTCGTTTTGGATGGACAAAGTTAGTTGAAATAGACAGTTTTTGTATGAAAACTCAATCCTGGTGGAACTTCATAGCAAAGAACAAAGTTCGTTTTGGATGGACAAAGTTAGTTGAAATAGACAGTTTTTGTATGAAAACTCAATCCTGGTGGAACTTCATAGCAAAGTACAAAGTTCGTTTTGGATGGACAAAGTTAGTTGAAATAGACAGTTTTTGCATGAAAACTCATTCCTGGTGGAACTTCATAGCAAAGTACAAAGTTTGTTTTGGATGGACGAATTAAGTTGAAATAGACAGTTTTTGTATGATAACTCAATCCTGGTGGAACTTCATAGCAAAGTACAAAGTTCGTTTTGGATGGACAAAGTTAGTTGAAATAGACAGTTTTTGCATGAAAACTCATTCCTGGTAGAACTTCATAGCAAAGTACAAAGTTCGTTTTGGATGGACAAAGTTAGTTGAGATAGACAGTTTTTGCATAAAAACTCATTCCTGGTGGAACTTCATAGCAAAGTACAAAGTTCGTTTTGGATGGACAAAGTTAGTTGAAATAGACAGTTTTTGTATGAAAACTCAATCCTGGTGGAACTTCATAGCAAAGTACAAAGTTCGTTTTGGATGGACAAAGTTAGTTGAAATAGACAGTTTTTGCATGAAAACTCATTCCTGGTGGAACTTCATAGCAAAGTACAAAGTTCGTTTTGGATGGACAAAGTTAGTTGAAATAGACAGTTTTTGCATGAAAACTCATTCCTGATGGAACTTCATAGCAAAGTACAAAGTTCGTTTTGGATGGACAAAGTTAGTTGAAATAGACAGTTTTTGCATGAAAACTCATTCCTGGTAGAACTTCATAGCAAAGTACAAAGTTCGTTTTGGATGGACAAAGTTAGTTGAAATAGACAGTTTTTGCATGAAAACTCATTCCTGGTGGAACTTCATAGCAAAGTACAAAGTTTGTTTTGGATGGACGAATTAAGTTGAAATAGACAGTTTTTGTATGATAACTCAATCCTGGTGGAACTTCATAGCAAAGTACAAAGTTCGTTTTGGATGGACAAAGTTAGTTGAAATAGACAGTTTTTGCATGAAAACTCATTCCTGGTAGAACTTCATAGCAAAGTACAAAGTTCGTTTTGGATGGACAAAGTTAGTTGAAATAGACAGATTTTGCATAAAAACTCATTCCTGGTGGAACTTCATAGCAAAGTACAAAGTTCGTTTTGGATGGACAAAGTTAGTTGAAATAGACAGTTTTTGCATGAAAACTCATTCCTGGTGGAACTTCATAGCAAAGTACAAAGTTTGTTTTGGATGGACGAATTAAGTTGAAATAGACAGTTTTTGTATGATAACTCAATCCTGGTGGAACTTCATAGCAAAGTACAAAGTTCGTTTTGGATGGACAAAGTTAGTTGAAATAGACAGTTTTTGCATGAAAACTCATTCCTGGTGGAACTTCATAGCAAAGTACAAAGTTCGTTTTGGATGGACAAAGTTAGTTGAAATAGACAGTTTTTGCATGAAAACTCATTCCTGGTGGAACTTCATAGCAAAGTACAAAGTTCGTTTTGGATGGACAAAGTTAGTTGAAATAGACAGTTTTTGCATGAAAACTCATTCCTGGTGGAACTTCATAGCAAAGTACAAAGTTTGTTTTGGATGGACGAATTAAGTTGAAATAGACAGTTTTTGTATGATAACTCAATCCTGGTGGAACTTCATAGCAAAGTACAAAGTTCGTTTTGGATGGACAAAGTTAGTTGAAATAGACAGTTTTTGCATGAAAACTCATTCCTGGTAGAACTTCATAGCAAAGTACAAAGTTCGTTTCAGATGGACAAAGTTAGTTGAAATAGACAGTTTTTGCATGAAAACTCATTCCTGGTGGAACTTCATAGCAAAGTACAAAGTTCGAATCAGATGGACGAATTAAGTTGAAATAGACAGTTTTTGCATAAAAACTCATTCCTGGTGGAACTTCATAGCAAAGTACAAAGTTCGTTTTAAATGGACAAAGTTAGTTGAAATAGACAGTTTTTGCATAAAAACTCATGCCTGGTGGAACTTCATAGCAAAGTACAAAGTTCGTTTTGGATGGATCAATTTAGTTGAAATAGACAGGTTTTGCATGAAAACTCATTCCTGGTGGAACTTCATAGCAAAGTACAAAGTTTGTTTTGGATGGATCAATTTAGTTGAAATAGACAGTTTTTGCATGAAAACTCATTCCTGGTGGAACTTCATAGCAAAGTACAAAGTTCGTTTTGGATGGACAAAGTTAGTTGAAATAGACAGTTTTTGCATGAAAACTCATTCCTGGTGGAACTTCATAGCAAAGTACAAAGTTCGTTTTGGATGGACAAAGTTAGTTGAAATAGACAGTTTTTGCATAAAAACTCATTCCTGGTGGAACTTCATAGCAAAGTACAAAGTTCGTTTTGGATGGATCAATTTAGTTGAAATAGACAGTTTTTGCATAAAAACTCATTCCTGGTGGAACTTCATAGCAAAGTACAAAGTTCGTTTTGGATGGACGAATTAAGTTGAAATAGACAGTTTTTGTATGAAAACTCATTCCTGGTGGAACTTCATAGCAAAGTACAAAGTTCGAATCAGATGGACGAATTAAGTTGAAATAGACAGTTTTTGCATAAAAACTCATTCCTGGTGGAACTTCATAGCAAAGTACAAAGTTCGTTTTGGATGGACAAAGTTAGTTGAAATAGACAGTTTTTGCATAAAAACTCATTCCTGGTGGAACTTCATAGCAAAGTACAAAGTTCGTTTTGGATGGATCAATTTAGTTGAAATAGACAGTTTTTGCATGAAAACTCATTCCTGGTGGAACTTCATAGCAAAGTACAAAGTTCGTTTTGGATGGACGAATTAAGTTGAAATAGACAGTTTTTGCATGAAAACTCATTCCTGGTGGAACTTCATAGCAAAGTACAAAGTTCGTTTTGGATGGACAAAGTTAGTTGAAATAGACAGTTTTTGCATGAAAACTCATTCCTGGTGGAACTTCATAGCAAAGTACAAAGTTCGTTTTGGATGGATCAATTTAGTTGAAATAGACAGTTTTTGCATGAAAACTCATTCCTGGTGGAACTTCATAGCAAAGTACAAAGTTCGTTTTGGATGGATCAATTTAGTTGAAATAGACAGTTTTTGCATGAAAACTCATTCCTGGTGGAACTTCATAGCAAAGTACAAAGTTCGTTTTGGATGGACGAATTAAGTTGAAATAGACAGTTTTTGTATGAAAACTCATTCCTGGTGGAACTTCATAGCAAAGTACAAAGTTCGAATCAGATGGACGAATTAAGTTGAAATAGACAGTTTTTGCATGAAAACTCATTCCTGGTAGAACTTCATAGCAAAGTACAAAGTTCGTTTTAGATGGACAAAGTTAGTTGAAATAGACAGTTTTTGCATGAAAACTCATTCCTGGTGGAACTTCATAGCAAAGTACAAAGTTCGTTTTGGATGGATCAATTTAGTTGAAATAGACAGTTTTTGCATGAAAACTCATTCCTGGTGGAACTTCATAGCAAAGTACAAAGTTCGAATCAGATGGACGAATTAAGTTGAAATAGACAGTTTTTGCATGAAAACTCATTCCTGGTAGAACTTCATAGCAAAGTACAAAGTTCGTTTTAGATGGACAAAGTTAGTTGAAATAGACAGTTTTTGCATAAAAACTCATTCCTGGTGGAACTTCATAGCAAAGTACAAAGTTCGTTTTGGATGGATCAATTTAGTTGAAATAGACAGTTTTTGCATGAAAACTCATTCCTGGTGGAACTTCATAGCAAAGTACAAAGTTCGTTTTGGATGGACGAATTAAGTTGAAATAGACAGTTTTTGTATGAAAACTCATTCCTGGTGGAACTTCATAGCAAAGTACAAAGTTCGAATCAGATGGACGAATTAAGTTGAAATAGACAGTTTTTGCATGAAAACTCATTCCTGGTGGAACTTCATAGCAAAGTACAAAGTTCGTTTTGGATGGACGAATTAAGTTGAAATAGACAGTTTTTGTATGAAAACTCATTCCTGGTGGAACTTCATAGCAAAGTACAAAGTTCGAATCAGATGGACGAATTAAGTTGAAATAGACAGTTTTTGCATGAAAACTCATTCCTGGTGGAACTTCATAGCAAAGTACAAAGTTCGAATCAGATGGACAAAGTTAGTTGAAATAGACAGTTTTTGCATGAAAACTCATTCCTGGTGGAACTTCATAGCAAAGTACAAAGTTCGTTTTGGATGGACGAATTAAGTTGAAATAGACAGTTTTTGCATAAAAACTCATTCCTGGTGGAACTTCATAGCAAAGTACAAAGTTCGTGTTGGATGGATCAATTTAGTTGAAATAGACAGTTTTTGCATGAAAACTCATTCCTGGTGGAACTTCATAGCAAAGTACAAAGTTCGTTTTGGATGGATCAATTTAGTTGAAATAGACAGTTTTTTCATGAAAACTCATTCCTGGTGGAACTTCATAACAAAGTACAAAGTTCGTTTTGGATGGACGAATTAAGTTGAAATAGACAGTTTTTGCATGAAAACTCATTCCTGGTGGAACTTCATAGCAAAGTACAAAGTTCGTTTTGGATGGACAAAGTTAGTTGAAATAGACAGTTTTTGCATGAAAACTCATTCCTGGTGGAACTTCATAGCAAAGTACAAAGTTCGTTTTGGATGGACGAATTAAGTTGAAATAGACAGTTTTTGCATAAAAACTCATTCCTGGTGGAACTTCATAGCAAAGTACAAAGTTCGTGTTGGATGGATCAATTTAGTTGAAATAGACAGTTTTTGCATGAAAACTCATTCCTGGTGGAACTTCATAGCAAAGTACAAAGTTCGTTTTGGATGGACAAAGTTAGTTGAAATAGACAGTTTTTGCATAAAAACTCATTCCTGGTGGAACTTCATAGCAAAGTACAAAGTTCGTTTTGGATGGATCAATTTAGTTGAAATAGACAGTTTTTGCATGAAAACTCATTCCTGGTGGAACTTCATAGCAAAGTACAAAGTTCGTTTTGGATGGACAAAGTTAGTTGAAATAGACAGTTTTTGCATGAAAACTCATTCCTGGTGGAACTTCATAGCAAAGTACAAAGTTCGTTTTGGATGGATCAATTTAGTTTAAATAGACAGTTTTTGCATGAAAACTCATTCCTGGTGGAACTTCATAGCAAAGTACAAAGTTCGTTTTGGATGGACAAAGTTAGTTGAAATAGACAGTTTTTGCATGAAAACTCATTCCTGGTGGAACTTCATAGCAAAGTACAAAGTTCGTTTTGGATGGACAAATTAAGTTGAAATAGACAGTTTTTGCATAAAAACTCATTCCTGGTGGAACTTCATAGCAAAGTACAAAGTTCGTGTTGGATGGATCAATTTAGTTGAAATAGACAGTTTTTGCATGAAAACTCATTCCTGGTGGAACTTCATAGCAAAGTACAAAGTTCGTTTTGGATGGACAAAGTTAGTTGAAATAGACAGTTTTTGTATGAAAACTCATTCCTGGTGGAACTTCATAGCAAAGTACAAAGTTCGAATCAGATGGACAAAGTTAGTTGAAATAGACAGTTTTTGCATGAAAACTCATTCCTGGTGGAACTTCATAGCAAAGTACAAAGTTCGTTTTGGATGGACAAAGTTAGTTGAAATAGACAGTTTTTGCATGAAAACTCATTCCTGGTGGAACTTCATAGCAAAGTACAAAGTTCGTTTTGGATGGACGAATTAAGTTGAAATAGACAGTTTTTGTATGAAAACTCATTCCTGGTGGAACTTCATAGCAAAGTACAAAGTTCGTTTTGGATGGACAAAGTTAGTTGAAATAGACAGTTTTTGCATGAAAACTCATTCCTGGTGGAACTTCATAGCAAAGTACAAAAATCGTTTTGGATGGACAAAGTTAGTTGAAATAGACAGTTTTTGCATGAAAACTCATTCCTGGTGGAACTTCATAGCAAAGTACAAAGTTCGTTTTGGATGGACGAATTAAGTTGAAATAGACAGTTTTTGTATGAAAACTCATTCCTGGTGGAACTTCATAGCAAAGTACAAAGTTCGAATCAGATGGACAAAGTTAGTTGAAATAGACAGTTTTTGCATGAAAACTCATTCCTGGTGGAACTTCATAGCAAAGTACAAAGTTCGTTTTGGATGGACAAAGTTAGTTGAAATAGACAGTTTTTGCATGAAAACTCATTCCTGGTGGAACTTCATAGCAAAGTACAAAGTTCGTTTTGGATGGATCAATTTAGTTGAAATAGACAGTTTTTGCATGAAAACTCATTCCTGGTGGAACTTCATAGCAAAGTACAAAGTTCGTTTTGGATGGACAAAGTTAGTTGAAATAGACAGTTTTTGCATAAAAACTCATTCCTGGTGGAACTTCATAGCAAAGTACAAAGTTCGTTTTGGATGGATCAATTTAGTTGAAATAGACAGTTTTTGCATGAAAACTCATTCCTGGTGGAACTTCATAGCAAAGTACAAAGTTCGTTTTGGATGGACAAAGTTAGTTGAAATAGACAGTTTTTGCATGAAAACTCATTCCTGGTGGAACTTCATAGCAAAGTACAAAGTTCGTTTTGGATGGATCAATTTAGTTGAAATAGACAGTTTTTGCATGAAAACTCATTCCTGGTGGAACTTCATAGCAAAGTACAAAGTTCGTTTTGGATGGACAAAGTTAGTTGAAATAGACAGTTTTTGCATAAAAAACTCATTCCTGGTGGAACTTCATAGCAAAGTACAAAGTTCGTTTTGGATGGATCAATTTAGTTGAAATAGACAGTTTTTGCATGAAAACTCATTCCTGGTGGAACTTCATAGCAAAGTACAAAGTTCGTTTTGGATGGACAAAGTTAGTTGAAATAGACAGTTTTTGTATGAAAACTCATTCCTGGTGGAACTTCATAGCAAAGTACAAAGTTCGAATCAGATGGACAAAGTTAGTTGAAATAGACAGTTTTTGCATGAAAACTCATTCCTGGTGGAACTTCATAGCAAAGTACAAAGTTCGTTTTGGATGGACAAAGTTAGTTGAAATAGACAGTTTTTGCATGAAAACTCATTCCTGGTGGAACTTCATAGCAAAGTACAAAGTTCGTTTTGGATGGACAAAGTTAGTTGAAATAGACAGTTTTTGCATGAAAACTCATTCCTGGTGGAACTTCATAGCAAAGTACAAAGTTCGTTTTGGATGGACGAATTAAGTTGAAATAGACAGTTTTTGCATAAAAACTCATTCCTGGTGGAACTTCATAGCAAAGTACAAAGTTCGTGTTGGATGGATCAATTTAGTTGAAATAGACAGTTTTTGCATGAAAACTCATTCCTGGTGGAGCTTCATAGCAAAGTACAAAGTTCGTTTTGGATGGACGAAGTTAGTTGAAATAGACAGTTTTTTGCATGAAAACTCATTCCTGGTGGAACTTCATAGCAAAGTACAAAGTTCGTTTTGGATGGATCAATTTAGTTGAAATAGACAGTTTTTGCATGAAAACTCATTCCTGGTGGAACTTCATAGCAAAGTACAAAGTTCGTTTTGGATGAACAAAGTTAGTTGAAATAGACAGTTTTTGCATGAAAAACTCATTCCTGGTGGAACTTCATAGCAAAGTACAAAGTTCGTTTTGGATGGACAAAGTTAGTTGAAATAGACAGTTTTTGTATGAAAACTCATTCCTGGTGGAACTTCATAGCAAAGTACAAAGTTCGAATCAGATGGACAAAGTTAGTTGAAATAGACAGTTTTTGCATGAAAACTCATTCCTGGTGGAACTTCATAGCAAAGTACAAAGTTCGTTTTGGATGGACAAAGTTAGTTGAAATAGACAGTTTTTGCATGAAAACTCATTCCTGGTGGAACTTCATAGCAAAGTACAAAGTTCGTTTTTGGATGGACAAAGTTAGTTGAAATAGACAGTTTTTGCATGAAAACTCATTCCTGGTGGAACTTCATAGCAAAGTACAAAGTTCGTTTTGGATGGACGAATTAAGTTGAAATAGACAGTTTTTGCATGAAAACTCATTCCTGGTGGAACTTCATAGCAAAGTACAAAGTTCGTTTTGGATGGACAAAGTTAGTTGAAATAGATAGTTTTTGCATGAAAACTCATTCCTGGTGGAGCTTCATAGCAAAGTACAAAGTTCGTTTTGGATGGACAAAGTTAGTTGAAATAGACAGTTTTTGCATGAAAACTCATTCCTGGTGGAACTTCATAGCAAAGTACAAAGTTCGTTTTGGATGGATCAATTTAGTTGAAATAGACAGTTTTTGCATGAAAACTCATTCCTGGTGGAACTTCATAGCAAAGTACAAAGTTCGTTTTGGATGGACAAAGTTAGTTGAAATAGACAGTTTTTGCATGAAAACTCATTCCTGGTGGAACTTCATAGCAAAGTACAAAGTTCGTTTTGGATGGACAAAGTTAGTTGAAATAGACAGTTTTTGCATGAAAACTCATTCCTGGTGGAACTTCATAGCAAAGTACAAAGTTCGTTTTGGATGGATCAATTTAGTTGAAATAGACAGTTTTTGTATGAAAACTCATTCCTGGTGGAACTTCATAGCAAAGTACAAAGTTCGAATCAGATGGACAAAGTTAGTTGAAGTAGACAGTTTTTGCATGAAAACTCATTCCTGGTGGAACTTCATAGCAAAGTACAAAGTTCGTTTTGGATGGACAAAGTTAGTTGAAATAGACAGTTTTTGCATGAAAACTCATTCCTGGTGGAACTTCATAGCAAAGTACAAAGTTCGTTTTGGATGGACGAATTAAGTTGAAATAGACAGTTTTTGTATGAAAACTCATTCCTGGTGGAACTTCATAGCAAAGTACAAAGTTCGTTTTGGATGGACAAAGTTAGTTGAAATAGATAGTTTTTGCATGAAAACTCATTCCTGGTGGAGCTTCATAGCAAAGTACAAAGTTCGTTTTGGATGGACAAAGTTAGTTGAAATAGACAGTTTTTTGCATGAAAACTCATTCCTGGTGGAACTTCATAGCAAAGTACAAAGTTCGTTTTGGATGGACGAATTAAGTTGAAATAGACAGTTTTTGCATGAAAACTCATTCCTGGTGGAACTTCATAGCAAAGTACAAAGTTCGTTTTGGATGGGCAAAGTTAGTTGAAATAGACAGTTTTTGCATAAAAACTCATTCCTGGTGGAACTTCATAGCAAAGTACAAAGTTCGTTTTGGATGGACAAAGTTAGTTGAAATAGACAGTTTTTGCATGAAAACTCATTCCTGGTGGAACTTCATAGCAAAGTACAAAGTTCGTTTTGGATGGATCAATTTAGTTGAAATAGACAGTTTTTGCATGAAAACTCATTCCTGGTGGAACTTCATAGCAAAGTACAAAGTTCGTTTTGGATGGACAAAGTTAGTTGAAATAGACAGTTTTTGCATGAAAACTCATTCCTGGTGGAACTTCATAGCAAAGTACAAAGTTCGTTTTGGATGGACAAAGTTAGTTGAAATAGACAGTTTTTGCATGAAAACTCATTCCTGGTGGAACTTCATAGCAAAGTACAAAGTTCGTTTTGGATGGACGAATTAAGTTGAAATAGACAGTTTGTGTATGATAACTCATTCCTGGTGGAACTTCATAGCAAAGTACAAAGTTCGTTTTGGATGGACAAAGTTAGTTGAAATAGACAGTTTTTGCATGAAAACTCATTCCTGGTGGAACTTCATAGCAAAGTACAAAGTTCGTTTTGGATGGACAAAGTTAGTTGAAATAGATAGTTTTTGCATGAAAACTCATTCCTGGTGGAACTTCATAGCAAAGTACAAAGTTCGTTTTGGATGGACGAATTAAGTTGAAATAGACAGTTTTTGCATAAAAACTCATTCCTGGTGGAACTTCATAGCAAAGTACAAAGTTCGTGTTGGATGGATCAATTTAGTTGAAATAGACAGTTTTTGCATGAAAACTCATTCCTGGTGGAACTTCATAGCAAAGTACAAAGTTCGTTTTGGATGGACAAAGTTAGTTGAAATAGACAGTTTTTGCATGAAAACTCATTCCTGGTGGAACTTCATAGCAAAGTACAAAGTTCGTTTTGGATGGACAAAGTTAGTTGAAATAGACAGCTTTTGCATGAAAACTCATTCCTGGTGGAACTTCATAGCAAAGTACAAAGTTCGTTTTGGATGGATCAATTTAGTTGAAATAGACAGTTTTTGCATGAAAACTCATTCCTGGTGGAACTTCATAGCAAAGTACAAAGTTCGTTTTGGATGGACGAATTAAGTTGAAATAGACAGTTTTTGTATGATAACTCATTCCTGGTGGAACTTCATAGCAAAGTACAAAGTTCGTTTTGGATGGACAAAGTTAGTTGAAATAGACAGTTTTTGCATGAAAACTCATTCCTGGTGGAACTTCATAGCAAAGTACAAAGTTCGTTTTGGATGGACAAAGTTAGTTGAAATAGATAGTTTTTGCATGAAAACTCATTCCTGGTGGAACTTCATAGCAAAGTACAAAGTTCGTTTTGGATGGACGAATTAAGTTGAAATAGACAGTTTTTGCATAAAAACTCATTCCTGGTGGAACTTCATAGCAAAGTACAAAGTTCGTGTTGGATGGATCAATTTAGTTGAAATAGACAGTTTTTGCATGAAAACTCATTCCTGGTGGAACTTCATAGCAAAGTACAAAGTTCGTTTTGGATGGACAAAGTTAGTTGAAATAGAT
This sequence comes from Anopheles moucheti, assembly GCF_943734755.1. NCBI lineage: Eukaryota > Metazoa > Arthropoda > Insecta > Diptera > Culicidae > Anopheles > Anopheles moucheti. The sequence continues at coordinate 11,128 of NW_026453829.1, read as the reverse complement.
AGTTTTTGCATGAAAACTCATTCCTGGTGGAACTTCATAGCAAAGTACAAAGTTCGTTTTGGATGGACGAATTAAGTTGAAATAGACAGTTTTTGCATAAAAACTCATTCCTGGTGGAACTTCATAGCAAAGTACAAAGTTCGTTTTGGATGGATCAATTTAGTTGAAATAGACAGTTTTTGCATGAAAACTCATTCCTGGTGGAACTTCATAGCAAAGTACAAAGTTCGTTTTGGATGGACGAATTAAGTTGAAATAGACAGTTTTTGTATGATAACTCATTCCTGGTGGAACTTCATAGCAAAGTACAAAGTTCGTTTTGGATGGACAAAGTTAGTTGAAATAGACAGTTTTTGCATGAAAACTCATTCCTGGTGGAACTTCATAGCAAAGTACAAAGTTCGTTTTGGATGGACAAAGTTAGTTGAAATAGATAGTTTTTGCATGAAAACTCATTCCTGGTGGAACTTCATAGCAAAGTACAAAGTTCGTTTTGGATGGACGAATTAAGTTGAAATAGACAGTTTTTGCATAAAAACTCATTCCTGGTGGAACTTCATAGCAAAGTACAAAGTTCGTGTTGGATGGATCAATTTAGTTGAAATAGACAGTTTTTGCATGAAAACTCATTCCTGGTGGAACTTCATAGCAAAGTACAAAGTTCGTTTTGGATGGACAAAGTTAGTTGAAATAGACAGTTTTTGCATGAAAACTCATTCCTGGTGGAACTTCATAGCAAAGTACAAAGTTCGTTTTGGATGGACAAAGTTAGTTGAAATAGACAGCTTTTGCATGAAAACTCATTCCTGGTGGAACTTCATAGCAAAGTACAAAGTTCGTTTTGGATGGATCAATTTAGTTGAAATAGACAGTTTTTGCATGAAAACTCATTCCTGGTGGAACTTCATAGCAAAGTACAAAGTTCGTTTTGGATGGACGAATTAAGTTGAAATAGACAGTTTTTGCATGAAAACTCATTCCTGGTGGAACTTCATAGTAAAGTACAAAGTTCGTTTTGGATGGACAAAGTTAGTTGAAATAGACAGTTTTTGCATGAAAACTCATTCTTGGTGGAACTTCATAGCAAAGTACAAAGTTCGTTTTGGATGGGCAAAGTTAGTTGAAATAGACAGTTTTTGCATGAAAACTCATTCCTGGTGGAACTTCATAGCAAAGTACAAAGTTCGTTTTGGATGGACAAAGTTAGTTGAAATAGACAGTTTTTGCATAAAAACTCATTCCTGGTGGAACTTCATAGCAAAGTACAAAGTTCGTTTTGGATGGACGAATTAAGTTGAAATAGACAGTTTTTGCATGAAAACTCATTCCTGGTGGAACTTCATAGTAAAGTACAAAGTTCGTTTTGGATGGACAAAGTTAGTTGAAATAGACAGTTTTTGCATGAAAACTCATTCCTGGTGGAACTTCATAGCAAAGTACAAAGTTCGTTTTGGATGGACAAAGTTAGTTGAAATAGACAGTTTTTGCATGTAAACTCATTCCTGGTGGAACTTCATAGCAAAGTACAAAGTTCGTTTTGGATGGATCAATTTAGTTGAAATAGACAGTTTTTGCATGAAAACTCATTCCTGGTGGAACTTCATAGCAAAGTACAAAGTTCGTTTTGGATGGACAAAGTTAGTTGAAATAGACAGTTTTTGCATGAAAACTCATTCCTGGTGGAACTTCATAGCAAAGTACAAAGTTCGTTTTGGATGGACGAATTAAGTTGAAATAGACAGTTTTTGTATGATAACTCATTCCTGGTGGAACTTCATAGCAAAGTACAAAAATCGTTTTGGATGGACAAAGTTAGTTGAAATAGACAGTTTTTGCATGAAAACTCATTCCTGGTGGAACTTCATAGCAAAGTACAAAGTTCGTTTTGGATGGACAAAGTTAGTTGAAATAGACAGTTTTTGCATGAAAACTCATTCCTGGTGGAACTTCATAGCAAAGTACAAAGTTCGTTTTGGATGGACGAATTAAGTTGAAATAGACAGTTTTTGCATAAAAACTCATTCCTGGTGGAACTTCATAGCAAAGTACAAAGTTCGTGTTGGATGGATCAATTTAGTTGAAATAGACAGTTTTTGCATGAAAACTCATTCCTGGTGGAACTTCATAGCAAAGTACAAAGTTCGTTTTGGATGGATCAATTTAGTTTAAATAGACAGTTTTTGCATGAAAACTCATTCCTGGTGGAACTTCATAGCAAAGTACAAAGTTCGTTTTGGATGGACAAAGTTAGTTGAAATAGACAGTTTTTGCATGAAAACTCATTCCTGGTGGAACTTCATAGCAAAGTACAAAGTTCGTTTTGGATGGATCAATTTAGTTGAAATAGACAGTTTTTGAATGAAAACTCATTCCTGGTGGAATTTCATAGCAAAGTACAAAGTTCGTTTTGGATGAACAAAGTTAGTTGAAATAGACAGTTTTTGCATGAAAACTCATTCCTGGTGGAACTTCATAGCAAAGTACAAAGTTCGTTTTGGATGGACAAAGTTAGTTGAAATAGACAGTTTTTGCATGAAAACTCATTCCTGGTGGAACTTCATAGCAAAGTACAAAGTTCGTTTTGGATGGATCAATTTAGTTGAAATAGACAGTTTTTGCATGAAAACTCATTCCTGGTGGAACTTCATAGCAAAGTACAAAGTTCGTTTTGGATGGACAAAGTTAGTTGAAATAGACAGTTTTTGCATGAAAACTCATTCCTGGTGGAACTTCATAGCAAAGTACAAAGTTCGTTTTGGATGGACAAAGTTAGTTGAAATAGACAGTTTTTGCATGAAAACTCATTCCTGGTGGAACTTCATAGCAAAGTACAAAGTTCGTTTTGGATGGACGAATTAAGTTGAAATAGACAGTTTTTGGATGATAACTCATTCCTGGTGGAACTTCATAGCAAAGTACAAAGTTCGTTTTGGATGGACAAAGTTAGTTGAAATAGACAGTTTTTGCATGAAAACTCATTCCTGGTGGAACTTCATAGCAAAGTACAAAGTTCGTTTTGGATGGACAAAGTTAGTTGAAATAGACAGTTTTTGCATGAAAACTCATTCCTGGTGGAACTTCATAGCAAAGTACAAAGTTCGTTTTGGATGGACGAATTAAGTTGAAATAGACAGTTTTTGCATAAAAACTCATTCCTGGTGGAACTTCATAGCAAAGTACAAAGTTCGTGTTGGATGGATCAATTTAGTTGAAATAGACAGTTTTTGCATGAAAACTCATTCCTGGTGGAACTTCATAGCAAAGTACAAAGTTCGTTTTGGATGGATCAATTTAGTTTAAATAGACAGTTTTTGCATGAAAACTCATTCCTGGTGGAACTTCATAGCAAAGTACAAAGTTCGTTTTGGATGGACAAAGTTAGTTGAAATAGACAGCTTTTGCATGAAAACTCATTCCTGGTGGAACTTCATAGCAAAGTACAAAGTTCGTGTTGGATGGATCAATTTAGTTGAAATAGACAGTTTTTGCATGAAAACTCATTCCTGGTGGAACTTCATAGCAAAGTACAAAGTTCGTGTTGGATGGATCAATTTAGTTTAAATAGACAGTTTTTGCATGAAAACTCATTCCTGGTGGAACTTCATAGCAAAGTACAAAGTTCGTTTTGGATGGACAAAGTTAGTTGAAATAGACAGTTTTTGCATGAAAACTCATTCCTGGTGGAACTTCATAGCAAAGTACAAAGTTCGTTTTGGATGGATCAATTTAGTTGAAATAGACAGTTTTTGCATGAAAACTCATTCCTGGTGGAACTTCATAGCAAAGTACAAAGTTCGTTTTGGATGGACAAAGTTAGTTGAAATAGACAGTTCTTGCATGAAAACTCATTCCTGGTAGAACTTCATAGCAAAGTACAAAGTTCGTTTTGGATGGATCAATTTAGTTTAAATAGACAGTTTTTGCATGAAAACTCATTCCTGGTGGAACTTCATAGCAAAGTACAAAGTTCGTGTTGGATGGACGAATTAAGTTGAAATAGACAGTTTTTGCATGAAAACTCATTCCTGGTGGAACTTCATAGCAAAGTACAAAGTTCGTTTTGGATGGATCAATTTAGTTGAAATAGACAGTTTTTGCATGAAAACTCATTCCTGGTGGAACTTCATAGCAAAGTACAAAGTTCGTTTTGCATGGACGAATTAAGTTGAAATAGACAGTTTTTGCATGAAAACTCATTCCTGGTGGAACTTCATAGCAAAGTACAAAGTTCGTTTTGGATGGACAAAGTTAGTTGAAATAGACAGCTTTTGCATGAAAACTCATTCCTGGTGGAACTTCATAGCAAAGTACAAAGTTCGTGTTGGATGGATCAATTTAGTTGAAATAGACAGTTTTTGCATGAAAACTCATTCCTGGTGGAACTTCATAGCAAAGTACAAAGTTCGTGTTGGATGGATCAATTTAGTTTAAATAGACAGTTTTTGCATGAAAACTCATTCCTGGTGGAACTTCATAGCAAAGTACAAAGTTCGTTTTGGATGGACAAAGTTAGTTGAAATAGACAGTTTTTGCATGAAAACTCATTCCTGGTGGAACTTCATAGCAAAGTACAAAGTTCGTTTTGGATGGATCAATTTAGTTGAAATAGACAGTTTTTGCATGAAAACTCATTCCTGGTGGAACTTCATAGCAAAGTACAAAGTTCGTTTTGGATGGACAAAGTTAGTTGAAATAGACAGTTCTTGCATGAAAACTCATTCCTGGTAGAACTTCATAGCAAAGTACAAAGTGCGTTTTGGATGGATCAATTTAGTTTAAATAGACAGTTTTTGCATGAAAACTCATTCCTGGTGGAACTTCATAGCAAAGTACAAAGTTCGTGTTGGATGGACGAATTAAGTTGAAATAGACAGTTTTTGCATGAAAACTCATTCCTGGTGGAACTTCATAGCAAAGTACAAAGTTCGTTTTGGATGGACAAAGTTAGTTGAAATAGACAGTTTTTGCATGAAAACTCATTCCTGGTGGAACTTCATAGCAAAGTACAAAGTTCGTTTTGGATGGATCAATTTAGTTGAAATAGACAGTTTTTGCATGAAAACTCATTCCTGGTGGAACTTCATAGCAAAGTACAAAGTTCGTTTTGCATGGACGAATTAAGTTGAAATAGACAGTTTTTGCATGAAAACTCATTCCTGGTGGAACTTCATAGTAAAGTACAAAGTTCGTTTTGGATGGACAAAGTTAGTTGAAATAGACAGTTTTTGCATGAAAACTCATTCCTGGTGGAACTTCATAGCAAAGTACAAAGTTCGTTTTGGATGGACAAAGTTAGTTGAAATAGACAGTTTTTGCATGAAAACTCATTCCTGGTGGAACTTCATAGCAAAGTACAAAGTTCGTTTTGGATGGACAAAGTTAGTTGAAATAGACAGTTTTTGCATAAAAACTCATTCCTGGTGGAACTTCATAGCAAAGTACAAAGTTCGTTTTGGATGGACGAATTAAGTTGAAATAGACAGTTTTTGCATGAAAACTCATTCCTGGTGGAACTTCATAGTAAAGTACAAAGTTCGTTTTGGATGGACAAAGTTAGTTGAAATAGACAGTTTTTGCATGAAAACTCATTCCTGGTGGAACTTCATAGCAAAGTACAAAGTTCGTTTTGGATGGATCAATTTAGTTGAAATAGACAGTTTTTGCATGAAAACTCATTCCTGGTGGAACTTCATAGCAAAGTACAAAGTTCGTTTTGGATGGACAAAGTTAGTTGAAATAGACAGTTTTTGCATAAAAACTCATTCCTGGTGGAACTTCATAGCAAAGTACAAAGTTCGTTTTGGATGGATCAATTTAGTTGAAATAGACAGTTTTTGCATGAAAACTCATTCCTGGTGGAACTTCATAGCAAAGTACAAAGTTCGTTTTGGATGGACAAAGTTAGTTGAAATAGACAGTTTTTGCATAAAAACTCATTCCTGGTGGAACTTCATAGCAAAGTACAAAGTTCGTTTTGGATGGATCAATTTAGTTGAAATAGACAGTTTTTGCATGAAAACTCATTCCTGGTGGAACTTCATAGCAAAGTACAAAGTTCGTTTTGGATGGACGAATTAAGTTGAAATAGACAGTTTTTGTATGAAAACTCATTCCTGGTGGAACTTCATAGTAAAGTACAAAGTTCGTTTTGGATGGACAAAGTTAGTTGAAATAGACAGTTTTTGCATGAAAACTCATTCCAGGTGGAACTTCATAGCAAAATACAAAGTTCGTTTTGGATTTACAAAGTTAGTTGAAATAGACAGTTTTTGCATAAAAACTCATTCCTGGTGGAACTTCATAGCAAAGTACAAAGTTCGTTTTGGATGGACGAATTAAGTTGAAATAGACAGTTTTTGTATGAAAACTCATTCCTGGTGGAACTTCATTGCAAAGTACAAAGTTCGTTTTGGATGGATCAATTTAGTTGAAATAGACAGTTTTTGCATGAAAACTCATTCCTGGTGGAACTTCATAGCAAAGTACAAAGTTCGTTTTGGATGGACAAAGTTAGTTGAAATAGACAGTTTTTGCATGAAAACTCATTCCTGGTGGAACTTCATAGCAAAGTACAAAGTTCGTTTTGGATGGACAAAGTTAGTTGAAATAGACAGTTTTTGCATAAAAACTCATTCCTGGTGGAACTTCATAGCAAAGTACAAAGTTCGTTTTGGATGGTTCAATTTAGTTGAAATAGACAGTTTTTGCATGAAAACTCATTCCTGGTGGAACTTCATAGCAAAGTACAAAGTTCGTTTTGGATGGACGAATTAAGTTGAAATAGACAGTTTTTGCATGAAAACTCATTCCTGGTGGAACTTCATAGTAAAGTACAAAGTTCGTTTTGGATGGACAAAGTTAGTTGAAATAGACAGTTTTTGGATGAAAACTCATTCCTGGTGGAACTTCATAGCAAAGTACAAAGTTCGTTTTGGATGGGCAAAGTTAGTTGAAATAGACAGTTTTTGCATGAAAACTCATTCCTGGTGGAACTTCATAGCAAAGTACAAAGTTCGTTTTGGATGGACAAAGTTAGTTGAAATAGACAGTTTTTGCATAAAAACTCATTCCTGGTGGAACTTCATAGCAAAGTACAAAGTTCGTTTTGGATGGATCAATTTAGTTGAAATAGACAGTTTTTGCATGAAAACTCATTCCTGGTGGAACTTCATAGCAAAGTACAAAGTTCGTTTTGGATGGATCAATTTAGTTGAAATAGACAGTTTTTGCATGAAAACTCATTCCTGGTGGAACTTCATAGCAAAGTACAAAGTTCGTTTTGGATGGATCAATTTAGTTGAAATAGACAGTTTTTGCATGAAAACTCATTCCTGGTGGAACTTCATAGCAAAGTACAAAGTTCGTTTTGGATGGATCAATTTAGTTGAAATAGACAGTTTTTGCATGAAAACTCATTCCTGGTGGAACTTCATAGCAAAGTACAAAGTTCGTTTTGGATGGATCAATTTAGTTGAAATAGACAGTTTTTGCATGAAAACTCATTCCTGGTGGAACTTCATAGCAAAGTACAAAGTTCGTTTTGGATGGGCAAAGTTAGTTGAAATAGACAGTTTTTGCATGAAAACTCATTCCTGGTGGAACTTCATAGCAAAGTACAAAGTTCGTTTTGGATGGGCAAAGTTAGTTGAAATAGACAGTTTTTGCATGAAAACTCATTCCTGGTGGAACTTCATAGCAAAGTACAAAGTTCGTTTTGGATGGGCAAAGTTAGTTGAAATAGACAGTTTTTGCATGAAAACTCATTCCTGGTGGAACTTCATAGTAAAGTACAAAGTTCGTTTTGGATGGACAAAGTTAGTTGAAATAGACAGTTTTTGCATGAAAACTCATTCCTGGTGGAACTTCATAGCAAAGTACAAAGTTCGTTTTGGATGGGCAAAGTTAGTTGAAATAGACAGTTTTTGCATGAAAACTCATTCCTGGTGGAACTTCATAGCAAAGTACAAAGTTCGTTTTGGATGGGCAAAGTTAGTTGAAATAGACAGTTTTTGCATGAAAACTCATTCCTGGTGGAACTTCATAGCAAAGTACAAAGTTCGTTTTGGATGGACAAAGTTAGTTGAAATAGACAGTTTTTGCATAAAAACTCATTCCTGGTGGAACTTCATAGCAAAGTACAAAGTTCGTTTTGGATGGATCAATTTAGTTGAAATAGACAGTTTTTGCATGAAAACTCATTCCTGGTGGAACTTCATAGCAAAGTACAAAGTTCGTTTTGGATGGATCAATTTAGTTGAAATAGACAGTTTTTGCATGAAAACTCATTCCTGGTGGAACTTCATAGCAAAGTACAAAGTTCGTTTTGGATGGATCAATTTAGTTGAAATAGACAGTTTTTGCATGAAAACTCATTCCTGGTGGAACTTCATAGCAAAGTACAAAGTTCGTTTTGGATGGACAAAGTTAGTTGAAATAGACAGTTTTTGCATAAAAACTCATTCCTGGTGGAACTTCATAGCAAAGTACAAAGTTCGTTTTGGATGGACGAATTAAGTTGAAATAGACAGTTTTTGCATGAAAACTCATTCCTGGTGGAACTTCATAGCAAAGTACAAAGTTCGTTTTGGATGGACAAAGTTAGTTGAAATAGACAGTTTTTGCATAAAAACTCATTCCTGGTGGAACTTCATAGCAAAGTACAAAGTTCGTTTTGGATGGATCAATTTAGTTGAAATAGACAGTTTTTGCATGAAAACTCATTCCTGGTGGAACTTCATAGCAAAGTACAAAGTTCGTTTTGGATGGATCAATTTAGTTGAAATAGACAGTTTTTGCATGAAAACTCATTCCTGGTGGAACTTCATAGCAAAGTACAAAGTTCGTTTTGGATGGACAAAGTTAGTTGAAATAGACAGTTTTTGCATGAAAACTCATTCCTGGTGGAACTTCATAGCAAAGTACAAAGTTCGTTTTGGATGGACAAAGTTAGTTGAAATAGACAGTTTTTGCATAAAAACTCATTCCTGGTGGAACTTCATAGCAAAGTACAAAGTTCGTTTTGGATGGACGAATTAAGTTGAAATAGACAGTTTTTGCATGAAAACTCATTCCTGGTGGAACTTCATAGTAAAGTACAAAGTTCGTTTTGGATGGACAAAGTTAGTTGAAATAGACAAATTTTGCATGAAAACTCATTCCTGGTGGAACTTCATAGTAAAGTACAAAGTTCGTTTTGGATGGACAAAGTTAGTTGAAATAGACAGTTTTTGCATGAAAACTCATTCCTGGTGGAACTTCATAGCAAAGTACAAAGTTCGTTTTGGATGGACAAAGTTAGTTGAAATAGACAGTTTTTGCATAAAAACTCATTCCTGGTGGAACTTCATAGCAAAGTACAAAGTTCGTTTTGGATGGATCAATTTAGTTGAAATAGACAGTTTTTGCATGAAAACTCATTCCTGGTGGAACTTCATAGCAAAGTACAAAGTTCGTTTTGGATGGACAAAGTTAGTTGAAATAGACAGTTTTTGCATAAAAACTCATTCCTGGTGGAACTTCATAGCAAAGTACAAAGTTCGTTTTGGATGGATCAATTTAGTTGAAATAGACAGTTTTTGCATGAAAACTCATTCCTGGTGGAACTTCATAGCAAAGTACAAAGTTCGTTTTGGATTTACAAAGTTAGTTGAAATAGACAGTTTTTGCATAAAAACTCATTCCTGGTGGAACTTCATAGCAAAGTACAAAGTTCGTTTTGGATGGACGAATTAAGTTGAAATAGACAGTTTTTGCATAAAAACTCATTCCTGGTGGAACTTCATAGCAAAGTACAAAGTTCGTTTTGGATGGACGAATTAAGTTGAAATAGACAGTTTTTGTATGAAAACTCATTCCTGCTGGAACTTCATTGCAGAGTACAAAGTTCGTTTTGGATGGATCAATTTAGTTGAAATAGACAGTTTTTGCATGAAAACTCATTCCTGGTGGAACTTCATAGCAAAGTACAAAGTTCGTTTTGGATTTACAAAGTTAGTTGAAATAGACAGTTTTTGCATAAAAACTCATTCCTGGTGGAACTTCATAGCAAAGTACAAAGTTCGTTTTGGATGGACAAAGTTAGTTGAAATAGACAGTTTTTGCATAAAAACTCATTCCTGGTGGAACTTCATAGCAAAGTACAAAGTTCGTTTTGGATGGACGAATTAAGTTGAAATAGACAGTTTTTGCATGAAAACTCATTCCTGGTGGAACTTCATAGTAAAGTACAAAGTTCGTTTTGGATGGACAAAGTTAGTTGAAATAGACAGTTTTTGCATGAAAACTCATTCCTAGTGGAACTTCATAGCAAAGTACAAAGTTCGTTTTGGATGGACAAAGTTAGTTGAAATAGACAGTTTTTGCATAAAAACTCATTCCTGGTGGAACTTCATAGCAAAGTACAAAGTTCGTTTTGGATGGATCAATTTAGTTGAAATAGACAGTTTTTGCATGAAAACTCATTCCAGGTGGAACTTCATAGCAAAGTACAAAGTTCGTTTTGGATTTACAAAGTTAGTTGAAATAGACAGTTTTTGCATAAAAACTCATTCCTGGTGGAACTTCATAGTAAAGTACAAAGTTCGTTTTGGATGGACAAAGTTAGTTGAAATAGACAGTTTTTGCATGAAAACTCATTCCTGGTGGAACTTCATAGCAAAGTACAAAGTTCGTTTTGGATTTACAAAGTTAGTTGAAATAGACAGTTTTTGCATAAAAACTCATTCCTGGTGGAACTTCATAGCAAAGTACAAAGTTCGTTTTGGATGGACGAATTAAGTTGAAATAGACAGTTTTTGTATGAAAACTCATTCCTGGTGGAACTTCATTGCAAAGTACAAAGTTCGTTTTGGATGGATCAATTTAGTTGAAATAGACAGTTTTTGCATGAAAACTCATTCCTGGTGGAACTTCATAGCAAAGTACAAAGTTCGTTTTGGATGGACAAAGTTAGTTGAAATAGACAGTTTTTGCATGAAAACTCATTCCTGGTGGAACTTCATAGCAAAGTACAAAGTTCGTTTTGGATGGACAAAGTTAGTTGAAATAGACAGTTTTTGCATGAAAACTCATTCCTGGTGGAACTTCATAGCAAAGTACAAAGTTCGTATCGGATGGACGAATTTAGTTG